>NC_060182.1:82042618-82305118 GCF_021184085.1 Oncorhynchus gorbuscha
AACGACATTTATTGGATATTTCAGACTTTTTTAACAAATCAAAAACTGAAAAATTGGGCGTGCAAAATTATTCAGCCCCTTTACTTTCAGTGCAGCAAACTCTCTCCAGAAGTTCAGTGAGGATCTCTGAATGATCCAATGTTGACCTAAATGACTAATGATGATAAATACAATCCACCTGTGTGTAATCAAGTCTCCGTATAAATGCACCTGCACTGTGATAGTCTCAGAGGTCCGTTAAAGGCTCAGAGAGCATCATGAAGAACAAGGAACACACCAGGCAGGTCCGAGATACTGTTGTGAAAAAGTTTAAAGCCGGATTTGGATACAAAAGGATTTCACAAGCTTTAAACATCCCAAGGAGCACTGTGCAAGCGATAATATTGAAATGGAAGGAGTATCAGACCACTGCAAATCTACCAAGAACTGGCCGTCCTTCTAAACTTTCAGCTCATACAAGGAGAAGACTGATCAGAGATGCAGCCAAGAGGCCCATGATCACTCTGGATGAACTGCAGAGATCTACAGCTGAGGTGGGAGACTCTGTCCATAGGACAACAATCAGTCGTATATTGCACAAATCTAGCCTTTATGGAAGAGTGGCAAGAAGAAAGCCATTTCTTAAAGATATCCATAAAAAGTGTCGTTTAAAGTTTGCTACAGGCCACCTGGGAGACACACCAAACATGTGGAAGAAGGTGCTCTGGTCAGATGAAACCAAAATTGAACTTTTTGGCAACAATGCAAAACGTTATGTTTGGCGTAAAAGCAACACCCTGAACACACCATCCCCACTGTCAAACATGGTGGTGGCAGCATCATGGTTTGGGCCTGCTTTTCTTCAGCAGGGACAGGGAAGATGGTTAAAATTGATGGGAAGATGGATGGAGCCAAATACAGGACCATTCTGGAAGAAAACCTGATTGAGTCTGCAAAAGACCTGAGACTGGGACAGAGATTTGTCTTCTAACAAGACAATGATCCAAAACATAAAGCAAAATCTACAATGGAATGATTCAAAAATAAACATATCCAGGTGTTAGAATGGCCAAGTCAAAGTTCAGACCTGAATCCAATCGAGAATCTGTGGAAATAACTGAAAACTGCTGTTCACAAATGCTCTCCATCCAACCTCACTGAGCTCAAGCTGTTTTGCAAGGAGGAATGGGAAAAAATTTCAGTCTCTCGATGTGCAAAACTGATAGACATACCCCAAGCGACTTACAGCTGTCATCGCAGCAAAAGGTGGCGCTACAAAGTATTAACTTAAGGGGGCTGAATAATTTTGCACGCCCAATTTTTCAGTTTTTGATTTGTTAAAAAAGTTTGAAATATCCAATAAATGTCATTCCACTTCATGATTGTGTCCCACTTGTTGTTGATTCTTCACAAAAAAATACAGTTTTATATCTTTATGTTTGAAGCCTGAAATGTGGCAAAAGGTCACAAGGTTCAAGGGGGCCGAATACTTTCGCAAGGCACTGTATATACTTTTGTACCTGTTTCCTCCAGCATCTTCACAAGGTCCTTTGCTGTTGTTCTGAGATTGATTTGCACTTTTCGCACCAAAGTACGTTCATCTCCTGGAGACAGAACGCGCCCCCTTCCTGAGCGGTATGACTGCATGGTCCAATGTTGTTTATACTTGCGTACTATTGTTTGTACAGATGAACGTGGTACCTTCAGGAGTTTGGAAATTGTTTAAGGATGAACCAGACTTCTGGAGGTCTACAATTATTTTCTGAGGTCTTGGCTGATTACTTTGGATTTTCCCATGATGTCAGGCAAAGGGGCACAGAGTTTGAAGGTAGGCCTTGAAATACATCCACAGGTACACCTCAATTAGCCTATCAGAAGCTTCTAAAGTCATTTCATTTTTCTGGAATGTTCCAAGATGTTTAAAGGCGCAGTCAACTTAGTGTATGTAAACTTCCGACTTCAACTGTATATGCTTATATGTATATAACTGAAATTCCACATTTAGCTATAACATCCACGTTTTGGACATCCTATGAAGCAGAGCCTGGAAGAGATTTAATTTGACCTGTGTCTGTCAGGCTGGGTAGCAATGTGTTGTAGTGCTACCCTCTGTTGGTGAAACAGTGGTGGTGCAGTGAGTTGGCTGGAGGTGTGACAGACCAGGGAAGTCCGCTCCAGAGGCAGGGCTTGGCTGACTGCGGTTCTACAAAGATGGTGAATGGTAATTGTATTCATCTGCACTGTGGGAGAGCAATACAACAGTGATTTAGTAAAATGTTGTGATATGCTTACTTAGCCAGTCTGTTCGTGTCATCATCCACCTCCTTGTCACTGGCTTGACAATGACAACAATTGAGTTGGCAATAGCATAAATACATCTAGGACCAAGCTAATGCTTACTTGCCTGTATATCTAAATTGAACATAATTTCTGACTTCTGTACCTAGTCTGTAATGACACAGGTCATATAACACACCATATTATCATGTAAGGTAAAGGGATTATGGAAAGTAACTTTGAAACAAAACCCCACTGATTTGTTACATTGAATAATGTCAATGATTCAACAACAATCCACATATTTGAAACCTCTACAATCGATACAGTGGTCTTGTGACTTGTCCCAACAGATTTAACATTCTCTGTTGCGTAAGCAGATGAGCAGGAGGTGTATTTGCTCAGATCATCCCTGCAATAACTTATCCCTCTTTGAACTTGCGACTCTGTGTGGCAGCTTAGTGTTGGGAGGGAAAGGTCGGGCCTCCATCCACCACTTGACTAGGGCTTCTAACCTGACAGACACTGGACAATTTATTGGAGGATAGCATGTTGACTACGGCCTGCCACTCCTGGGATGAATCATCTCTCTGGAACTCTGGGGTAGGTAGGTAGGTATGCCTCAGCTCAGTGAGCGCAGCAAAAACCCTGTAAGGTCAACCAGAGTCATTCACCTTGTTTTCAATGAAATGAGAATTCTAGAAATGTGGAGTGGAGCCAATCTGAGCGCTGCCTGTCTTTTAGACTTGCTGTCGATCTAACTCTAATCCATCTACCATTGGCAGACAGGCAGGCTGGCAGCCGGGCCCCCTTATAAAGCCTCCCATCCATATCCAGCAGAAACCTTTCAGTAAACCAAAGCTCTGAAACCCCTACCTAATTAAATGGCACTTGTTTTGGTAATTTTCTTTCATGAATGGGGATAGGAGGGAGTGGAAAGGGAGTGAGTGGCACAATTCCAACTCCTGGCTTGCAATAGGAGGCAGTAAATCTGGTATCTTTGGGTGAGTAAGCAGTCACTGATAAGGAAGTGTGTGGGTGCACTAGGCACCAGACAGACTGAGAGCAGTCGTAAGAGAGTGTTAGGCCGGGAGCATAATAATTAATCTCTTTGTCAATGGGTCTCTGAGAATGGGGTGGAGGAGTTTTGATGATAGCCTAGTCACTTCGCTTAGACTCCCTGGAACTGAGTTTACCTCCGTCCAAGACCATCCCCGCCCCAGCCATTAAAGTCAAGGTTGCAGATGGTTACCATGATAGTGAGTTGAAGAGGTCATTGGGAAACTACTTCCTACAAAACAAGCAGCAGTCACAGCTACCTATAACTAGCCAATGACAGGTTTACCTGATTTTTATGACAGCAACCTGGTTTTATTTTTTTACTACAGTTCTGTGTTGGTGGAAGCTAACACAGGCTAGGTCTGTGTTGCATCATTTCATGTTGTATCCATGTGTTACACACACTTGTAGTAGTTTAACCTCAATGATCACACTCAAAATCTGTTTGTAACAACAACTCACAACTCTCATGATCAACCAGACAGACAGGGAATACAAGAGTATTATGGTTCTTTGGGGCCCATGCTGCTACAAGTGAAAGGCCTTGAATGGTTTTATTTTGTAAATACACACTCGTTGGTCTCTGAGAAGGAGCTATGGCATCTCGAGCTGTCATTTACATCTGTATAAGTCACCTTTGACAGAAAAAATACTAAACTGATAGTAGTTGAAGTTGTTGATCAGGATAAAACACCTACTGAACTAAAAACGATGACCAAATATATTCAAGTAGTACCTTCTGTGGGAGAGCAGAGGCCATAGAGCAGTTGTTGTTGTCGGTCTGTCACGCTCAGACAGTGAGTCGGCCATCTTGTAGACCCCTGATTCTCTCAGACAGTGAGCCAGCCATCTTGTAGACCTGTTGTGATTTAGGGAACTCAACAGGTCTTGGGGGGGTTGGTGTCTCCCTCTTAACCCACAACATCCTCTGTGGAATTGTGGGACATCTGAGGATTACTCTGGAAAATCAGCATAAGATGTCTGTTAACTATCATACAAACATTATACAACCTTAATAACAGAAAGCTCAACACTTAAAATATGCTCAAATGCTCTGAGAGGCTATTTTTCAATGTCACAAGGCAAGTCAAATGTGATACATCTAAATACACTGCCTGTAGTCTCTCCATGACCTGTTTGTACAGGGCTAATATTATCTTCTATCTCCTCTTCTGAATCCTCTGATTTTGATTGCGCTGTTTTCGCTTCCTTTAAAAACATGATTGAAAACAAAAACGGATCATTAAATAATAAAGTGCAATTGTTATGAGCATTTTAGACCTTTTTTAAATAACTAATACAATTATTATTATGTAACTATCACTGGGCTTATTTAATCTCTACCAAAAGTATGAAGGTCACCTTTAGTTTTTGTGACCATTCAGCATATTCTCAATTGTTAGGCTGTTATCCTATTGTCACCTAATTGTCTGCATTGTAGCTGAATTAATTCTATGGTCCCCCAGCACTCTCCCCATCAGCCCCTTGATCATCTGGTCTGAGGCGGACGACATATCACCGCCTCCTCTCTGTAGGGAGGCAATAATCTCATCCACCATCCTCCCTCTGCCAAGCCCCATAGCCGTGGCCACTGACTCCTCGGGTCTTCTGCTGGGAGTCTGAGTCCTCCTGGCCCTCTTCCTCAGCCCCTATGATCCCCGGGCCTCATGAAGCTGCTCTGTGGTGAACTTGACAGTACAGATGCTGTTGTCAGTGGAAGTCATTGGTGTAGATGTAGACCTATCTTTCGGTTTCCTAATTTTATTTTTTAAATCTTCCGCAGGGGCGTTCCCGTGGGATTGGTCGAGTCCTCACTGTTCCTGCTCTCATCCGTGCTGTCAAAGCTCAGAGCCTGACATCTGCTGAGGAAGTTTGATCTCCGGACACGCCTTTCAGCTGCTTCCTTCTCCAAGATAGACACCTGCTCTGATTCCTTCTTGCTCTTGTGTATATACACATACTGGTCCCTGTTGCTGGCCTCTCTGGTCCTGGGCTTTTAAGGAGACTGTGGCCTCATGGACATGGACACCACATTGGTAGTGCCTGCTAGCTGAGGTATGGCCGGCTTCGAGGCAGGTTTGTGCTCTGGAGGACACAGTACCAAATGAACTGAATCAATAGCATTGCTGACATCTCTCTCCACTGATTCCTTATGTGTTATCCCTTGACTCTTGCTCACCTCTCTGACTTCCTTTAAGGGATGTCTGGTAGTAGTGCGCTCTGTGGTAAGGAGGCAGGTGGGGATTGTAGCAGGTCTGCATGGAACTCCAACGGGCTGTCTGACCCTGCAGACATCGTTGAGGTCTTGTTTTGGGGTGCGTCCGACGTCCCTCTGTAGCCTCTTCCATCAGTCCTCATGACTCCAGTGTGTGGGGGGAGTCTGCTGGCTGGGCTATTGTGCTGTCGTTGCGTGGAAGTTGAAAAACAGCTGATTCATTTTTAGGAAGTCACGCTGGGACTCTTGCGTAGAGCCTCTAACTCTTCCCTCAACTTCAGCTCCTCTGTGGCTCTGATCTTCTTATTTCTCAGCATGTTGCCCTGTGTCTATCAACATGACCAAGTGTTGGAAAGTGAAACATGTAAAAAAAAAAGTACAGTACTGAAGATGAAATAATTTAATGGGTGATAATGAAACATCAATTAAAATGAGTAAAAAAACAGCAATAATAAAATCTAAAATGATTGGTAAATCTCTGTCACTAATTATGCTTCTTCTCTACTCAATAATTGATGATCAAGCTGTTGATGTTAAGATTGTTGTTACTGTGTTACAAAGTAGGAGCACTGTCAGCCTAACCAACAACGGCTTCATAGTGTAGATTTAGTTGGTAATGAAGTTTGAAAGATGTCAAATGCCCAGTTAGCTATAATGTTTCCAGTGAACCACTTTAAAAAATATATAGGAAGCATAAGTTTTTACTCACCAGAGTAACAACACAGTGTGGTCAAATACTTTAACTTAGTTGTAGTCACAATCTGGTTAACTATAATTACAAACAGTTATGTTTTAGCGTTTTTATATATTTATTAACTTATTTCCGTATGTCTTTGGGACTACCCACAATGAACTATTTCTCAAAGTCATATGGAGAACCGGTGTTAACTAGCTAGTTCCAGCTGGCTAACGTTAACTACTAGCCATGCTAGCATGTAATTACTTTCCAAACCAAGTGCTGGAGAACAACTATGTAGAAACCATATAAATGAATGTGAAAAACTGCAACACCTCTTCTCCTGTGTGTTTGGTAGTGGTATTCGAGCGAGGGTTTTCGTAGTTTTCCGTTGTTTGTAGCTAGTGCAGTAATACCCACAAGGAAAGGGTTACGACTCATTTGTGTCCCAATAATTAGATGCAAGCTTTGAAGTGGGAGCGGTGTGTCCGATCGAAGCGAGTGGATTGGAGTATAGGAATCGTGCGCATGTCTACTGTATGTATGCACTGCTCATTTCACCCCAGAGGACTTTGATGACTTAGTATAACCAGCGGAAGGCAGAATGAGACTCTGACTGAAACCGAGCTTGAATGTGAAGCCTTCAACCTCTATTTCCTACCGACCTACCGGTACAGTACATCACGAGTGTCAACAATGATGGAGATAAACTGAGTAAATTCAATGTGGATTTACCTCACTATATCGCTATTAGATTAGCTAGCTAGCTGACTCTCCCTTGCCTAGGCCGGTGAAACGGCCTCCCTCTGAAGGCCTCTACTTAGTTCTTCTTTGACTTTGGTAGCTAACTCAGCTGTCAATCAGTAAGTTTCCGCTCCCTCTACTTGATCTGCAGGCTTTTTTTGTGTTCTGTGGGTTCCTGCCTGTGCTAGACTAGTTGTTCTCTGGCTTACTACTTAGCTATGTCGACAATGGTGGTTGGCTAGCTAGGCTAGTTTTCAGGCTAGGCTAGCTACAAGGCTAAAATGACTAACCTTAGCTGGCTGGCTTGCTGGCTGAGGTAATTGCATATACCGGTAACATTGTTTGAACGATTGTTTACTTTAATGTAGCTGTAAGCTAGGTGTTGATAGCAAATAGCTGACTCATGCAGTGATGGCAGGGTAGTTGGTTAGCAACCTTGCAAGCTGATTTGTAACAATACATTCATAAAGTATTTGCTTGTAAATTGGTGGAAATTTCAAATGAAACCAGTAGTCATGAGTGCAAACGATTTGGTTTAATTTAAAGTTATACATTTGAAGTTATTTCTGTTGGGATTATTACTATAGGGAATATGCTGGCATGCCTGGTCCTCCATATTATGTCACACCTTGCAAAAAAAAATTCCAATAGGACTTCAGTTCAGCATTCTTCAGAATTCTGATCAGTTTTAGTAATAACTTGAAAAATGAGGTAACTTTGCATTGGGATATTCTAATGCAAATCAATATGTTACATGTGGTTACGTTTATGCTACCTATCCTTTAATCTTCTAGAATATATTAGCTAGTTATTAGTTGCTATCTAGCTTTAACACATTAGACAATTCCAACACTTACCTTTTTCTAGAATAGTGAAGTGATAAGTCACAGCTCTTTGCTGACATTGACCGTACTTTGACGTAACTTTTGGCACTAATTTTTAAAATGTACGTCATATCTGAACACCCACCAGTGTGTTCTCTCATAAACACGTTGGCAAAATAGAGAGCCAGTTAAAAGTTGACAATCTTTTTGTAATATTTCTTCCTGGTGGCTGGGAGGACCTCCTAGCAACCACCAGACAACTGGGCAGGACAAAACAGACTCCACCTGGGTGCAGAATCGGGACGAACTTCGGGAACGGAACAAAATAGAAAGAGTTAGCCTACATGATTATAATAATGCTCCATGCAAAGCACAGGTTGCTCTCATCAACAGAAGTTGATTTTGCCATATTGTTTTTATTCTGTACTGAAGTCCTTCAGGAAATATTAACCTGTATTGTCATAAAATTATGTATAAATTAGTAGCCTTTACTAGCCTATTGAACTGTGGAATATAATTCCTTCCTCATGTGGTGATGGTAGCAATTGGCGTTTCTTTGGGGCAAATTATAGTCTTTTAAAAAATGTTGCTGTGCCAAAATAAACAGCAGGATGATCATAATAACTAGTGTCATAGAATGAAGCATACGATGAGTCTAATTAGGCCCTATCTGTAAAACAACCATTTTCATCTGTAGGCCTTTGATGCCCTGGCTATATCTCCCGTGACAGAATTCAAATCCAGCAGTAAGCATTATGGGAGGTTTTAATCCGGCCTGAACTAATCGATTTTCTCTCCCGAACGGCATTAGAAATCACCCTGACATAATCCAATGTAAGGGGATAAGTATCGCTGTTATTCGCCCATTAACGGGTTTAGAATCGAAGGACGTGGCTGTAACCCCTTGTAGTGTACAGCAGAGCCGAGGGCTATGAAGGTCTTTTCACGCATATATATGGATGTTGACAAGTTCCATCTTCTCGCCATTGACAAGCGACAATAACATTAATTTTAACATAGGCCTACGTGGGCTAAAATTAAATGCTATATGGGCATAGATGAAAAATGAATGAAAATAATATGCGTTGCATCATATGACAAAACATTAAACTAAACCTGACAGAATAATGCATATCAATGAATGATTTGTATCGGAATATCAAATATCCTCAGTACTCACGCCTTCTCATTTCTCGCAGAATTTAGCCATTTGATTCCTATAGCCCACTGTCTGTGAGCCAGAGCAAACATTGTCATGAGGTGCTGGCGCCCATGTGCGCATAATGGACATTTTGAAATGAGTCATAAACAGGGACGTTTTTGTTGTGTTTTTATTGCATCAAAATGTCCTTTATGATGTATCATAATACAGGTCTAAAAGACTAGGTTTGTAATGCTAGTTTCCAGTCTATTTGGTATATGCCTGGCGTTCCCTATGGCGTATGAAATGTATTTTGGCTATTTGTGGAACATTTCAAGTGCGTAATTATCAACAAGGAATGCCATGCTCGGCTGTCTTTCAAACCCTGCTTTCTAGCCGATCGAATGTTTACACACTTTATGAGGGTGAAAATAACTTTTTTGACTGGGCTGTTTGTCTCTGTAAAGACACAGAATAATTGTGGACAGGGGATGTGTGACTACAGTGAGGGAAAATGAGCCAGGAAAATGAACACACAAAAGTGGGTGTGTTATACCGTCTTCGTAATAGGGGAAGATCTACACTCAGTTCACACTGCATTCAACATCTCTTCACTTCTTTACTCTAGCCCTCCTGCAACATCCAGCCAATTACAGCACACCATTTCCTAGGATACATTTCCCCAAAACTTCAATCTGAGGAACTGCATGTTTACGATTTGTGGATTTCTACCATAATGTTGGGAACAGTGAAAATGGAAGGTCACGAAACACCAGATTGGAGCAGCTATTACAATGACGCACAAGAGGTATGTGTCGAAGTTTTCGATTTGGGTTATAGAATAAAGTGTTAACTGATTCCCAATTGTTCCGTTTTCGCAATGAATGTTTTCTAGCAAACTTCATTGAGTTAGTTTCCCTCAAATTGTTCAATTACAGTCAGTGTTTGGAATATTGGGCTGTTTTTGGTATAGATGTCACTAAATGCAAATGCATGTTCGCCAGAGGGCCAAATGCTGACTTGAGATATTTGCAATTTACAATAAGTAAAAACCCATTACATCTGTTGGTAATGCAGTCCGATAATAAGTTAGGATTTGGCACTGAATATTTACCAGACATCATGGCATATGTTTTTCAAATCATACTATTAGGAAAAAAAGTTTCAGTCAGTGCATGGAATGTTAGAACTCCATTTGAATTAGTTTGTTTGACACGGCGTAATACACTTTCCTTGACCTCGTTGTGTTTGTGCATAATAAGCTTACATAACATGTCAATTGAAATGTCTAATTATTATAACAAATAATTGCTTGATATGGCCTAAAACAGTGGAACAATATCGAGTTCGAGATTCACAATATCTTGGACTGTTTTCATGCTGCTGTTTCGAGGTTCTCAAAATGAATCCCATGTTTTCTTGTCAAATCGAATCAATTAAATAAGTTTCGTTTCGAAATATTTTGTGTTAACCATTATTAATTATGATTGGATGTACATTAAACAGTCAATTTCAACAGAATAAAACATTTAAACTCAAGCACTTTGAGTGTGTGGAAGACGAAAGCACTGTTGTGATCACATTTTATCTCATGTTATTCCAGGTATATTCGCCCATGGCAAACAGCGGCATGAATGCAGGACTGGGTTCCATGAATAGTATGAACAGTTACATGAGTATGTCTACCAGTGGAAATATGACCTCCGGTTCTTTCAACATGTCCTACGCGAACCCCGGCCTGGGAGCCGGAATAAGCCCCGGTACAATGGCAGGGATGCCTCCGAACACGTCCATGAATGGAATGTGCGGCGGGGTATCGTCAATGGGCACTGCCCTTAGCCCCTCGAACATGGGCGCAATGTCGGCTCAGCAGGCTTCCATGAACGCTCTGAATCCATACGCCAGCATGAGCCCTACAATGAGCCAAATGTCCTATAACCAGCCCAACCTGAACCGAGCAAGGGACAACAAGTCGTTCAGGAGAAGCTACCCGCACGCAAAGCCTCCGTATTCATACATATCCCTGATAACCATGGCCATTCAGCAAGCACCAAGCAAGATGCTCACGCTTAGCGAAATCTACCAATGGATAATGGACCTATTTCCATACTACAGACAGAACCAACAGAGGTGGCAGAACTCTATTCGCCATTCCTTGTCTTTTAATGATTGCTTCATCAAAGTGTCTAGATCACCAGATAAGCCAGGCAAAGGCTCATACTGGGCCCTGCACCCAGATTCTGGAAATATGTTCGAGAACGGTTGTTATCTCCGCAGACAAAAGCGCTTTAAATGCGAAAATAGAAAGCTATCTTCAAGTAAAGGAGACGGAAGGAAAGACCAGTCTGGTTCTGGGTCACCTTCGAGCGACAACAGCAAGACTGGACATGTGGACCCCAACTCCCTCTCCACCTGCAACCAGTCCTCCAGCCCTCACATCATGGACCGCAGGAGCAGTAGCAGCGCCTCTGAACTAAAGAGCAGCGGGCCACCTCTCCACCCTGTGGCCAGCTCCGTCACGTCCCTGTCCTCTCTCCCTTTACCTCCGCACTCGATGGCGCACGAGTCCCAGCTGCACCTAAAAGGGGATCCCCATTACTCATTCAACCACCCCTTTTCAATAAATAATTTAATGTCATCTTCAGAGCAACAGCACAAACTAGACTTGAAAGCCTACGAGCAAGCTTTGCAATACTCCTCCTACGGCTCAAGTATGTCCTCCAGTCTACCCCTCGGCAGCGCGTCCATGGTAGGCAGAGCCATGGACCCATCCGCAATAGAGGCGTCATACTATCAAGGTGTGTATTCCAGACCGGTCCTCAACACTTCTTAGTCTCTTCTCATTTTTATAGTGCTCGACAAAAGGACAAACAGAAAACATTTATCTTATTTTTGCATGCACCTGGTGCATAAGGACTGTTACTTCAATGTATAAGAATATGTATGAGTAAAATACAATAGTCCTGTAAAGTGTTTCCAATTGAATGATTGTATATCCAGCTGTAAATCATTGCTAGTGTATTTAAAACAATTTCGAGCTTGTAAAATAATGTTGTATTCCCAAAACTTGTAGTCCCCACAATTAATATGTCCATGTGTTACAATTTGCATGAATGAAGGTCAGTCAATAAGGTCTCGTGGAACGCGTGACGCAGGTAAAGCGCAAAACACCTGTCTGTTACAGATACAGCCTACTTTTTTGAATGGATGTTGTCATTTTACGCATTGCTTTGGTTTCATTTGCTAAATATCTGACAAACATTTTTTAAGCAATCTTAAATTCCAAGTGGAAATGAATTATAAATAAAATGTTATTCTTTATAGGCTAAAGCAAAATTCCAGTCTTTTTTGTGGTATTTTTCAAACCAGAAAATGGGTGATTATGTGCAGCTTAATGTCAGCGTTTTGTCTTTCTCTGTTTGTTTTGATGTCTCTGCACGTGCTTAACTTATTTCTTGTTCATTTCCAAATAAAACAAATACGATTTATTCACTGATTGTTGTATTTTTTTTACATTAATTTGAAGCCGTGTCTGACGCGTAAAATATAACCTACCACTCAATTACGCAACTGTTCCAACTTTATGCATATCCAAATAATTCAGGAACAATATTACGTTTAATTATGCCTTAAAAACATTACAATTGTAAAGGGAATGTACTAATTATAGGGCCTAGATCTTCAGTCGGTGGCATATAGCCAGCTTTATTGTTCAATCTTGTAAACTAATGCGTCATCTTACTATATCATGAATGTAACTCCATATGAAATGCGGGTTATAACCATTGATCAAAACCTCTAAAGTGCATAATATCCCCGTAAAGTTTAGAAACGCTAACTGTACCCTATTGATGGTCGCGCTTCGGTTGACGCACCGCAGGTTGTTGATCAATGAGCAAGGCTAAAGCCAACTCTAACAGAAATACAGCCACAGAGCTTTACCTCATAAAGGATTCCGGCGTGTTGTAGATGGATTTTTAACAATCTCAAGGAAAGGCCAAATCATCTTTTTGTGAACCGTAACCCTACATGATGCGGCTCGTGAACTTGAACAGATTTTACTTTGATCATGGTATTTTGTAGACACACATTTTGGCTGAGTAACCGTGAAACGTGTTTAATTATCATGTAATTGCCCCCTGATGCGCAAATAACATAGATAATTGAATTGAGCGTGGTGAAAATATCGAGGAGTTATATGGGCTAGGTTTGTGCTCTGTGCTTTTACCAGATTATATTTCCACTCGGACATATTCAAGTTTAGTTGTAATATAAATATTAAAACATTTTAAGAAGCCAAGTTTATTTAGACTACATCTAAAACAAGTGTATTTGGAACGACTGAAAAGCTTGTCTGCGCGTGAGTTGCTCGAGTCGTTACATTTACTCCAGATGAACTCACATTCATATTAACAATATTAAGACTAAAAAACGACATTTTTATAATACATTTTATTATTGTATTGTCCTTTTATATTTAAATGTTATTCTATTCAAATCAATTGGACGATAATATCCTAAATGGTGACTAATGAAAATGGTATAGTTCTACAACGATTGGATATTTCTCCTGAATAATTTAGGCCTAGGTTAATATTGCATTTTTGTTATTTTCACCAAGATAAATTATTTCTTCAATAAAATAATTGTGATTTGGAGCGGCAGGGTAGCCTAGTGATTAGAGCGTTAGAATTGTAACCCGAAGGTTGCGAGTTCAAACCCCTGAGCTGACAAGGTACAAATCTGTCGTTCTTCCCCTGAATAGGCAGTTAACCCACTTTCCCCAGGCCGTCATTGAAAATAAGAATGTGTTCTTAACTGACTTGCCTGGTTAAATATTTTTATTTTTTTTCATTAAAAAAATGCAATTAGTCATTTCTCTACAATGACAGTGTTCATGAATCATTTACGAGCATATCAAAGAGGGTATGGACCACAATGAATTTACTGGAGAAACAATCCTAGCTCCAGATATGATCTCAATTACTTGTGTTCATAATCAGATATTTCATTGGAATACGTTTGGATCAAGGTCCCCACCGGAATTACTTGATGGGACAGGTACAACCGTGTTCAGGCCTACTGCATTTGAAGGTGTATCATTTGAGGCAGTAGGCCTATCTTATTCAACAATCGTATGGTACTGGGCAGTAATTAGGGGCTGAATACAAATATCGACCCCAGCAGATAGACCAATATGCACCAAGTAATTCATTTATTTCTCCTCCTCCGTTAATTAAGCCTCTATTACAAAGTGTTTTTAGCAGATTACAATAACATAAACTCCAGTTTGTGGCAAAAATGACTACTCGTTTCCATAAGCAATCTTTGAACTTTGGACAGATCTTGTTCATTAGTTTGCCCAGCTGTTGGAAAAAAAGGTTTGCAGGGTGTGATTCAGTATGGAAAAGTGAAAGACCAAATACAGAGCCAGCTTTTGCTTGATATTTGCTTATTATATTTGAATCGTTATATATAATGCTTTATATTGATGATTGAGTCATAACTCAACGGGCAAATAGAGATATTCAATTAATATATTTGCCTGTGAAAGAGGCAATGAAATGCTTTTTTGAAAGCTATGATACAACATGTAAAATGTACAGTTCGAGCACGTCACGTTGAGACCCATACATTAGTGTTCGCTTTAGTAGGATATTTGATCAAGCTAACCCAATACATATGTTGTTGGCATAGCAACATCTTTATGCTCACAAGATAGCAAGGTGAAGTAATCACTTTTGTGGGTCAATTTAGTAGACCTAATTATAAACGCAGATTAGGTTTATTATCCGAATTATAGCATACAAATAGATCGCTACAATATGGCAACACGTGTATCTATTATTACTATCATCACCATTATTAGGCCCCTAATAATAATAGTATTACTATTATTAATAGTTTTAAATTGCCCTGGGCGTATGCTAAATTTCTCCCATGCAGCACATTGGAAACTTTTAATGAATTCATTCAATCTTAAGTACAGTGTGACATATGTTATCCGCCAGCCCAGCCGCATGCAGTGTCCAGCATAAAGATTTCAACCAGCACCTTGTTTTCCAATTGATGTGGTATTTCTCGTTACCACATCAAAAATCCTGAAGCTTTTTGTCAGCCTTATGGACAAAAATGTAGACAACAATGCGCAGACCCCTTTACTTCAAAAGCGACCATCAGCGAGCCTACCCATAGATCTTTCTTCTCAGTCTTTTCATTCTGAGTTTAGAAAGCCACTACAGGGCCAAAGCGCTTCTAATACCTTTTGATGGGGATTGAATTAATTATCTGCTTGGCCAACGAAAAGAGCAAAGCAAAGCAATACCCCTTCAGATTCACAGACGAAAGAAAAGAACCTTTCAAAAGGCCGAGGGGGAAGAGGGAGAGAGCTCTATCCGAAATCAGCTTTAGAAGCAGCTGGTTTTCCATTAAACATTATACGGAAGAAGTTTATTAGGGCTTTGTGTCCTCCTAATATGGACCGACTATGTCAGGCTGGTGGTCCCTCGGCCTGCCTCCCTTCCACCATGATGTTTTGTGTCTTCATTCATCCATTGGAGGCCACAATAAGGGACAACCCAATTTGGTTGTTTTGTTGGTTGCTGTTTTTGCAGGGTGGCGGAAAAAGTTAGAACAAACAAATGCATTAGCCTACCAGGTTTTGCAGAGGACGAAGACAAATAGAAATTACTCCAAATGTATGCCTATACCAGATTTCAAAATATTAAATACTATGATACCGGTCTGTTAAATATGTGGCCCTATAAACAAACAGTATTAGCTATATAACTGACAACGAATACATGTTAAACCATTTGGCAATGTAATCGGAACGCCCAAATAATCTATAGTCAAACAAGTGAAACACGCAAAGTCTAACCCGATGGAAAGAACAACCGTAAACAACGATAGCCAGGATAGCCCACTTTTAATCATTGTGCAATTACCACATTTTCCCCCAAATTGCATGCTTTAGACATAGGCCTAGGCTTTATAAAATGTGTTTAATTAACATTTGTATTGTCAATGAGCCTCAAGTTCCATACAGTGTTAGTAGAAAAGAGTGCCTACAACGAATACATGGATGGAATGCGTTAAAGTGAAAGGAAATACTGGAAATATTTGGTGTCGTTATAGCAACAGGATCAGTCACGCTTTTCTCTGAAGGGCATTCACCACTGGGCTGTCAGAACACGTTTTTAATTAAAGCGTATAAAAAGTTTTTGTAGGCATGTCATCGTGTGATTGAGGTAATCGGGAATGGGGATCCCGTTTATTTTTGATGCGCTCGTGCGCAATCCTTTTCCACCAAGACCAAGAGAGAAAAAATACCAAAAGGAATCAAGCATCACACACTCCAAAATAACATTGCAAAATAAATAAAAACGGCTACTATAAGTCTAGTCAAGATAGATTGGGAACTGAACTATAATACAAATGTAGGGGTGGCAGGTAGCCTAGTGGTTAGAGCGCTGGATCGAATCCCCGAGCTGACAAGGTTAAAGATCTGTCGTTCTGCCCCTGAACAAGGCCGTTCTTAGGCCGTCATTGTAAAAAAAAAAATCTTAACTGACTTGCCTAGTTAAATAAAGTTTAAATATATATATATAACAAATGTAGGCCATAGAGGCTACATGAGGGATTTTATTTTTGCGAGTATATGATCATAAGGATGCATTGCCGACTTGGGGATGACCAGGAATATCAAACGTTATCAGATTTCAACAAAGTGAAAGATTTAGCCTCCGTATTTAGAACACGGCTGATTATCTGACGGATAAACATACACTGGGAGGATCTTGTGGGATTAAGAGTGGGGACACCCAAGTTGTGCGATCTCCACGGTTACCAGAGGAGAAATCGAGAAGCTTGTCATAGTGTCGCTTGTTGAGCATTATGAGCGGAGGGTTACAACACAGCAGCGTTCGCGTCCAAATAGACAGGCCCTCTCCTACCCTCCTGTTTTTGGATTGCAACTTGAGGGCAACGGTGCATCCAACCATCGAGTACATAATCGACCATATATGGGTACACAAGTCTCACCACTGCCCTAGCTGTTCTATCGGTGGACACCGGGAGGAAAGTAGAGCTCATGCGGGTCAACCCATCAATATGAGAAAAAGGAAACGTAAACGATGTGGACGTAATTGCTTGGCGTGTAGTCTGTAGTACAGTTCGCCGGATCTATTTTGCCCATTTATGTTGATAAACTATCAGTATACAGAGAGAGAGAGAGATTTTTGGTGCAGGAAAATAAATACACGAGCAATACATCCATGGAAAGTGTATTTTCTCTCTCTCTCTCTCTCTCTCTCTCTCTCTCTCTCTCTCTCCCTCTCTCTCTCTCTCTCTCTCTCTCTCTCTCTCTCTCTCTCTCTCTCTCTCTGTCTCTCTCTCTGTCTCTCTGTCTCTCTCTCTCTCTCTCTCTCTCTCTCTCTGTCTCTCTCTCTCTCTCTCTCTCTCTCTCTCTCTCTCTCTCTCTCTCTCTCTCTCTCTCTCTCTCTCTCTCTCTCTGTCTCTCTCTCTCTCTCTCTCTCTCTCTCTCTGTCTCTCTCTCTCTCTCTCTCTCTCTCTCTCTCTCTCTCTCTCTCTCTCTCTCTCTCTCTCTCTCTCTCTCTCTCTCTCTCTCTCTCTCTCTCTCTCTCTCTCTCTCTCTCTCTCTCTCTCTCTCTCTCTCTCTCTCTCTCTCTCTCTCTCTCTCTCTCTCTCTCTCTCTCTCTCTCTCTCTCTCTCTCTCTCTCTCTCTCTCTCTCTCTCTCTCTCTCTCTCTCTCTCTCTCTCTCTCTCTCTCTCTCTCTCTCTCTCTCTCTCTCTCTCTCTCTCTCTCTCTCTCTCTCTCTCTCTCTCTCTCTCTCTCTCTCTCTCTCTCTCTCTCTCTCTCTCTCTCTCTCTCTCTCTCTCTCTCTCTCTCTCTCTCTCTCTCTCTCTCTCTCTCTCTTAGTCAATAATGTCTTTGCCAAAATCTGGCCAATTAGGATATTATGACAATAGCCAACATAATAGTGCCAAGGGATTAAATACCAATGTATTACAATTAAGACATTTAAAGATTGAAATATATAAATCTAGAAGTTCAAGTTCCATGAAATGGATATGCATGGACTATTGGAGTTACCTAAATATATCCCTCTCTATACTTTGACCTACTTTGAATACTTCTAACAAGTGAATATTGCTTCATGAAACCATTTAGTCAGTAAGAGAGAACAAATAAAAAAGTTGTGTAATTTAGAGAAATTTTTCATATTGATTTAACAAAGTTAATATCAGAGGTAGTGGGTTTATTTAAATTTTTACTCTTTAAGACCTGTTCCACATTACCACACTCAGAGTCAGACCTTAGATAAACAGAAGTGTTAAAACAGAGTTTTATCTTCAATTAGAAGTCACTATCATTCCATAGGGATATAATGGTTTTGAATGACTGAGTTGAATATGTACTGCACCTTTATAAACATTTAGAAAAACATCCCTTACAATAAAACTAGATTTGGTCAACACGAATGTCACAGATTTAGCCTTTGAGAATAATGAATACTGTTGAGTTATAGGTGATGTTCTTCAAATCACAAATTCCATGAATGATTTAATACGAGAGCATGATGGAGTTGACCAAACAAATCACATGTTATCTGGCCCAAGGCAGTGTCAATGTCAAATCCAGGCAGCACCAACAACCTTTACAATACAGCACTTTTCAATGAAACATGTCAGGACACTGTATTGATGTGGGATATAAGAGAATATATAATTTATCAATAAAATAGTGCAGTAATGCATACAGGCATTTCCCTTTCCCAGGCTTCTACACCTGCATTGCTTGCTGTTTGGGGTTTTAGGCTGGGTTTCTGTACAGCACTTTGAGATATCAGCTGATGTACGGAGGGCTATATAAATACATTTGATTTGATTTGTAACAGAGAGATACAGTGAGCTCTAAAAGTATTGGGACAGTGACACATTGTTTGTTGTTTTGGCTCTGTAGTCCAGCACTTTGGATTTGAAATGATACAATGATTATCAGGTTAAAGTACAGACTGTCAGCTTGAATTTTTTGAGGGTATTTTCATCCATATCGGATGAACCGTTTAGAAATTACAGCACTTTTTGTACATGGTCCCACCATTTTAGGGGACAAATTCACTTATATGTCTATTAAAGTAGTCAAAAGTTGAGTATTTGGTCCCAAGCTCATAGCACACAATGATTACATCAAGCTTGTAACTCTACAGATTTGTTGGATGCATTTGCTGTTTGTTTTTTTTTTCAGATTATTTTGTGCCCAATAGAAATTAATGTCATTTTGGAGTCACTTCTATTGTAAATAAGAATATAATATGTTTCTAAACACTTCAACATTAATGTGGATTCTACCATGATTACAGATAGTCCTGAATGAATCGTGAATAATGATGAGTGAGAAAGTTACAGATACACAAATATCATACCCCCAAGACGTGTTAACCTCTCACCATCAAAATAACGGGAGGTTAGCATTTTTGTGGTGGTGTGATGTGTGTCTAACTTTCTCACTCATCATTATTCATCAGAACAATCCATAATCATGGTAGCATCGACACTAATGTAGAAGTGTGTGACATTTGAAATCCAAAGTGCTAGAGTACAGAGCCAAAACCTATGTCACTGTTCCAATACTTCTGGAGCTCACCGTAGATAGGCAGCAACACAAACATCAATACCAAAATGTGTTGATGATAAAAAAAACTTCTAAAGATGGTCAGTAAAGTCAAATGTACAATTTAAGACAGAAACAGAGAGAGAGAATGAGAGAAGTGGGCAGCAACAAACCAACAACCCAAGTGGGTAAACATTTACTATTCAGTTTGAGCCTAGACTGGAATGAGGCTTTGGAGTGCAGCACTTCTAACAACTGTTTGCCCAGTTAAGGCTTGGTTGTGTTTACACAGCGTTAAACAGCAGCAGCAGCAGCCCGGGCCTGGGCAGGCAGGGAGGAAGCCTGGTGACCAGATGTGGCTGTTCCACTAGCCAGTGGGTCAGGTAGCTCCAGTTCGGACAGTGCAGCGATGTGCTATGTCGCAACTGGCACCCTATTCCCTTTACAGTGCACTACTTTTAACTGGCACCTATAGGGATATAGGGCTATGCGCACAAGTGGTGCACTATATAGGGAATAGGGTGCCATTTGGGACGAAACAAGGAACAGAGTGGACAGACTGCTGTTGACCTTCTGCGTCTGTCTCCGTCAGATGACCTTTCAGATGCTGCCTTTCCCCAGCTTGTTCCTCAGCACCTCCACCAGCCGCTCCAACCTGCATGTTGACATAAAGAATAATAACACGTGTTTTTATAGAGCGCTTTATAATGACCCAAAGACACGCAGGGGGGGGGGGGACCCTAAAGATGGGGAGGAAGACGAGGTGGGGAGGAATACAGGGGGAAACAGAGTAAGGAAAGGGGGAGAGGGGAACAGAGGAGGGGAGAGAGGGTGAGTGAGGGGGAGACAGAAGGAGGGAGAGGGTGAGGAAGAGAGGGAGACGGGATGTGAGGAATGAATGCATCATTCCTGGTGCGGTGGTGCACAGCACTCTAACACAAGGACACACTTGTTACAGGGTAAACTGGGGCAGGATGTAGACACTAAGTGGGTAGCTAGTCAGACACCACCCAAACCCAACGTACAAATCCTTAAAATACACTGACTCTTTCCTCTCCGTCTCTCGTTGACAGGATCTAGTATTTTTCCCTGGCTGAGGGGAAGGACAATCACGGTGTCTTTATGGGTGAAAATAAAAGCGAATGATTCCCAGATAGGATGGAAATCGCAGTGAATTGATGTGTGAGAGAGGAGAGGAATGCTTTTGGAGTGAGAAGCTGGGTTTGAGAGGGAGGAAACATAACATAGCTTTTTTGGCTCTGTAGAAAGGAGACATGAGAGGCTGGCCAAAACATGCACAGTCATCACATATCTCATTTGAACCTAAACAGACTATTATGGGTTTGTTACTGAAATAGAGTCAATAATAATATTCCTAGCTATTCAGTTCAAAAGCATCCAACTGGAAATTATGTTAAGGTCAAACGTTAAGATGTCGGGAAATGGTATTTTTGTGTCTTTTCAAATAGGAACACATTTCACAGGACTTCGATTATAATATAATTCCATGGTACTAATCGAGGGAATTGAATAAAGCCAAATGTCCCATAGGGCGGCGCACAATTAGCCCAGCATCGTCCGGGTTAGGGGAGTGTTTTGCCGGAGTAGGCAGTCATTGTAAAATAAGAATTTGTTCCTAACTGTGGGGCGGCAGGTAGGTAGCGTAGTGGTTAAAGTGTTGGGCCAGTAACCGAAAGGTTGCTGGATTGAATCCCCGAGCTGACAAGGTAAAAATCTGTAAATCTGCCCCTGAACAAGGCAGTTAACCCACCGTTTCCCGGTAGGCTGTCATTGTAAATAAGAATTTGTTCTTAAACTGGCTTGTCTAGTTAAATAAAGGTTAATAAAAATAAATAACTAAAAACTGCCTAGTTAAAGTAAGGTTAATACAAAAGGTAATGAAGTCGCTCTGGATAAGAGCGTCTGCTAAATGACTTAAATGTAAATGTAAATGTAATGGAAGTTTTCTTCAAATGAAGACATTTCTTCAAATTAAAAACTTTGGGAGCACTTATACAGAGAAAAGCTCCCACTGTGAATGAAATCAGAATAGAAAGCCGTGCCTGAAATACAGCAAGCTTTTTGTTATAGAGGGAGGATTTAAGCTCTTTCCACGAACATCTTATCCCGTCCTCACCGTGATAAGTGTGACAAGTGGAAAGGCTTCACATAGGCAGGCAACACCGTTTCCTGTAGTTGTGCAACAGTTCTCCCGCAAAACATTTCACTTCGATTTTTCAGATAAACCATATCACAAGATACATCTTTAGTCTTGTCATTATTAAACAACTAGCTAATCATATGCTGGCCATTATATCAAAGTTATCTTTTAATTGTAACGTTGACTCACAAGTGGGTAGTGGATGCTGATAAAAGTTTTCTTGAATTCCTGACACTGTGCATGAGTTACACTACACACAGACCAGAAATAACAAACACTTTTACACAGAAGACACATGTTGGATATTTTTGAAGGAGTGCTGTCTTCTCCCGTTTGAAACATGCTGCATTGATTATTTTCCTTAAGCAGTCCAGTTGTAATGATCTGAAGACAGCCAGACAGAGGCTGTGGCCCAAATTGCACCCTATTCCCTAGAGCACTACCTTACCCAGAGCCCTGTGGGCCCTGGTAAAAAGCAGTGTACTACAAAGGGAGTGGGACTAGTGTGCAATTTGGGATACAGCCAGAGAATCACGCTGCCTGCCTGGGAGCGAAGCTGTCTAAGCTGTGTCTGTCTGTCTGCCTGCCCTGGGTTTGTACTGACTGACTGGTAATCAGGCAGCATCTGGGAGTGGTCTGAGCCAGGTACTGTCTGGAAGTTATTCTCCACCTGTTCCCCTCAACATGGTGATTCATCATCACTACGAACCTGGCTGTATTCATCAGCCCGTGACTGGATATACGGCATAGTACACACACACACACACACACACACACACACACACACACACACACACACACACACACACACACACACACACACACACACACACACACACACACACACACACACACACACACACACACACACACACACACACACACACACACACACACACACACACACACACACACACACACACACACACACACACACAGGCCATGTCACAGATCAACACACAAACATGGCTCACCTAACTAGTTCAAATGTAGATGAGTGCACAAGGCAAGGAATCTCTTCCCCTCTCAAACTAATAACAAATACCTTGTCCCCCCTTGTGTGTAAATGGGACAATCCCTTGTTGTATTTTAAATATAACATTAGCCACTCTGTCACGTTTGCACAATAAGACAGTTCCAGGTAGTGCGCTTGTCTGTCCAAGGTGTACTGGTGTGGCGGTGGGGGATTGGGAACAACACTGTTTACAGAGGGTGTTCAGTAAACCCAAACACACACAGGAGAGGAGCCAGAGAAAATATAATGCCTGATTAAGAATTCACAGTGTCGCAAAACCAACAATTATAGCTGGAATAAGACCAAGTAAACACTCAGCTCCTCACATTCATTCTAAACAACCCAGAATCAGAATCTTTCTGCCTATGCTTTCTGCAGTAGAGCAGTGAAGTATATCTAGCAGTGTTTCAGTGGAGTGGGCATTGTGCTGAATGGACAGCCTAGATGCACTTGTTTGTGTATAATGGCATTTCTTATTTTTTTCTATTTTACCCCATTTTCGGTCTGGTCTCATCGCTGCAACTCCCCAATGGGCTCGGGAGAGGCAAAGCTGGAATCATGCGTCCTCCGAAACATGACCCGCCCAAACCTCGCTTCTTAACACACACCAGCTTAACCCGGAAGCCAGCCGCACCAATGTGTCAGAGGAAACACTGTTCAACTGGCGACCGGGATCAGACTGCAGGCACCAGGCCCGCCACAGTGAAATGAGTCAAGTAAAGCCCCACCGGCCAAACCCTCCCCTAACCCGAACGAATTGTGCGCCGTCCTATGGGACTCCAGGCTACAACCGGTTGTGGCACAGCCCGGAATGAACCCGGGTCTGTAGTAATACCTGTAGCACTGCGATGCATTTTTTAAAGAGGAGCTCAGAAAGTATTAAAAATATTCTAATATATCATTCATAATACTTTATACAGTTGCAAATAACACAGAAAATACCATTTCCAAAATTTCCAACCATGAATCATAAGAAAGTAACATAACACCAAATCATCATAATAAGTGTATGGAGGAAGAAGCTAGGTACTCTGCTGCTCTGTATTCAGTTCACAGGAGGGTATCAGGTCTGACAGATGATGATGAGACAGACAGACACCACCAGTAAGCAGTGTGTCATTACTAGAGGTCCAAGACCAACATCACCTCCTAATGAAAAGGATCTTTGTGTCCTCTCGTCTCCACTATGGCCAAGTTTGCTTCAGCAGGCAGCTCCAGATAGGTCATTGCACATTGTGCTCAGGCCCCATCAACCCCTGACAAGCCCAGTCAGCCCCTTCAGGCTCAGTCATCCCCGTCAGGTCGCATCAGCCTCCAGTCAGGTCCCATCACCCCCCCAGTCAGGTCCCATCAGTCCCTGGTCAGGTCCCATCAGGCCCGTCAGACTCCACCCAGGTGCCAGATTCTGGGCTACCTCTGTTTCCTCTGGCAAGCAGTGTGCTCTGGGGGTTGATGGGGGGGAGAGGTGGTGTAACTTTGCTCCCCCTGCATTCTTCTCACTTCTGTGTGACGGGGCCTGCGTCAGAGCTGCTTCTCACTGCCTCCCACCACAACCAGCACTGGGTCCCAAATGCCACCCTAATCCCTATATAGTGCACTTATTTTGACATGAGCCCTAGTGCACAATAGGAAATAGGGTTCCATTTGGGATGCGTCCCAGCAGGGCCAGGGCATCTGGAGGTCAGCTAACGGTGGGGTGTGACTGTCTTCAGATCCTACTACTGCTGCTATTTCTGCTCCTGGCCCTGGGCTGCAGTCTATCCCCTCCACACCTGGACACATCTAACCCCGCCCCTCCACACCTGAACACATCTAACCCCGCCCTGCCACACCTGAACACATCTAACCCCGCCCCTCCACACATCTAACCCCGCCCCTCTACACATTGACACATCTAACCCCACCCCTCCACACATCTAACCCCGCCCCTCCACACCTGAACACATCTAACCCCGCCCCTCCACACCTTGACATACCTAACCCCACCCCTCCACACCTTGAACACATCTAACCCACCCCTCCACACTGTGACACATCTAACCCCGCCCCTCCACACTGTGACACATCTAACCCCGCCCCTCCACACCTTGACACATCTAAGCCCGCCCCTCCACACCTTTACACATCTAAGCCCACCCCTCCACACCTTGACACATCTAAGCCCGCCCCTCCACACCTTGACACATCTAAGCCCACCCTCCACACCTTGACACATCTAAGCCCGCCCCTCCACACCTTGACACATCTAAGCCCGCCCCTCCACACCTTGACACATCTAAGCCCACCCCTCCACACCTGAACACATCTAACCCCGCCCCTCCACACCTTGACATACCTAACCCCGCCCCTCCACACATCTAACCCCACCTTTCCACTCCTTGACACATCTAACCCCGCCCCTCCACACCTTGACACATCTAACCCCGCCCCTCCACACCTTGACACATCTAACCCCGACAGGCATCTTTCTGGGAAAGGATCAGACTGAAGGATATCCCAGACCATGCTGACTGACCAGGCTCTGAAACTGTCAACTCTGTCTTGTTGGCCTCCACTAGGAGCCAGGAACCACTTGATAAAAGTGCAAATCATCAGCATCAGTACTATGGACTTCAGTGCATATATGCAATGCATGGGAAGCACTTGCAAGCTGCAGTATTGCCCCAAACGATTCCAAGAGTGAAAATGTCACGTTCATGGGGGAATTGGGTTGTGCATTAGTTTTTACTGTTGGAACAAAGTGTGTGTCACTATCTCTATTTTATCTTTAACTCTGCATTGTTGGAAAAAGACCTGTAAGTAAGCATGTCACTGTTAGTCTACGACGCATATGACAAATAACATTTGATTTGGAGAAGAAGCTGTTATCTCCCAAGTAAAATGGAGGCCCTCCAGTGAGGATGATTTAAACACAATACCAACTAGAATGCCCTCTTTTCTCCCTCCCAATCTGTGGGGTGTGGGGCCTTCCCAGCCCTGAGAGCTGTCACCCCCCCCCCCAACCCCCCTGTTAATTCGCCAGGCAAATAGATGAGCGGGTGACTGTTTGTTTAGCGAGGAGCGGGTAGGCCCAATGTGACTGGGAGGGAGCAGGAGCAGCAAAACCCAGGCTGGGACTGGGGAGAGAAGGACTCACAGACAACCAGTAACCAATCGTCTATCAGCATGGAGACCACCAGCACAGGCCAAGAGAATTTGTACATTTTTATTAGGATCCCCATTAGCTAATGCTGTAACGTTAGCTAATCTTCCTGGGGTCCAACACCAATTAATAAGACATTACAAAGGAAGACTTTACAAACATTTAACAAGTAGACAATACAGACAATTAAAATACATGACAGGAAACACATTTAACATTCAGTTGATGCTTTCTATTTCCTGTCCAGTAATATGGTCCATAGCATTAGATGTTCTTTCTATTTCCTGTCCAGTCATATGGTCTATAGCATTAGATGTTCTTTCTATTTCCTGTCCAGTCATATGGTCTATAGCATTAGATGTTCTTTCTATTTCCTGTCCAGTCATATGGTCTATAGCATTAGATGTTCTTTCTATTTCCTGTCCAGTAATATGGTGTATAGCATTAGATGTTCTTTCTATTTCCTGTCCAGTAATATGGTCTATAGCATTAGATGTTCTTTCTATTTCCTGTCCAGTAATATGGTCCATAGCATTAGATGTTCTTTCTATTTCCTGTCCAGTCATATGGTCTATAGCATTAGATGTTCTTTCTATTTCCTGTCCAGTCATATGGTCTATAGCATTAGCTGTTCTTTCTATTTCCTGTCCAGTCATATGGTCTATAGCGTTAATGTTCTTTTATTTTTCTTGAAGGTGGATTTACTTTTTGCCTGAGAAATATGGATTGGTAAAGAGTTCCATTCAGCTATGGCTCTACATAAAACTGTAGATTTAAGATGATTTGCCTTGGCTTGGGTTTTCTTAGCTGCCCTGAATTTACCTGTCTGGTTTGGTGGTTATGCGTGTTGCTAGTATGTACAAATTGGTCTGAAAAATATAACATTCCTAATGAAAATCAGAAGGCTGGATAGTAATTTGTTTTCAACATGAAGCCATGAGAGATTGTGATGCATTTGGATAAGATTCATATAGATAGAGCAATGAAGAGCTAATCTGACAGCCCTGTTTAGAGCAATGAAGAGCTAATCTACAGCCCTGTTTTGAGCAATAAAGAGCTAATCTGACAGCCCTGTTTAGAGCAATGAAGAGCTAATCTACCAGCCCTGTTTTGAGCAATGAAGAGCTAATCTGACAGCCCTGTTTAGAGCAATGAAGAGCTAATCTGGCAGCCCTGTTTTGAGCAATGAAGAGCTAATCTACCAGCCCTGTTTAGAGCAATGAAGAGCTAATCTACCAGCCATGTTTAGAGCAATGAAGAGCTAATCTACCAGCCCTGTTTAGAGCAATGAAGAGCTAATCTACCAGCCCTGTTTTGAGCAATGAAGAGCTAATCTACCAGCCCTGTTTAGAGCAATGAAGAGCTAATCTACCAGCCCTGTTTAGAGCAATGAAGAGCTAATCTACCAGCCCTGTTTAGAGCAATGAAGAGCTAATCTACCAGCCCTGTTTAGAGCAATGAAGAGCTAATCTGACAGCCCTGTTTAGAGCAATGAAGAGCTAATCTACCAGCCCTGTTTTGAGCAATGAAGAGCTAATCTACCAGCCCTGTTTAGAGCAATGAAGAGCTAATCTGACAGCCCTGTTTAGAGCAATGAAGAGCTAATCTGACAGCCCTGTTTAGAGCAATGAAGAGCTAATCTGACAGCCCTGTTTAGAGCAATGAAGAGCTAATCTGACAGCCCTGTTTAGAGCAATGAAGAGCTAATCTGACAGCCCTGTTTAGAGCAATGAAGAGCTAATCTACCAGCCCTGTTTAGAGCAATGAAGAGCTAATCTGACAGCCCTGTTTAGAGCAATGAAGAGCTAATCTGATAGCCCTGTTTAGAGCAATGAAGAGCTAATCTGACCAGCCCTGTTTAGAGCAATGAAGAGCTAATCTACCAGCCCTGTTTAGAGCAATGAAGAGCTAATCTACCAGCCCTGTTTAGAGCAATGAAGAGCTAATCTACCAGCCCTGTTTAGAGCAATGAAGAGCTAATCTACCAGCCCTGTTTAGAGCAATGAAGAGCTAATCTACCAGCCCTGTTTAGAGCAATGAAGAGCTAATCTACCAGCCCTGTTTAGAGCAATGAAGAGCTAATCTACCAGCCCTGTTTAGAGCAATGAAGAGCTAATCTACCAGCCCTGTTTTGAGCAATGAAGAGCTAATCTGACAGCCCTGTTTAGAGCAATGAAGAGCTAATCTACCAGCCCTGTTTAGAGCAATGAAGAGCTAATCTGACAGCCCTGTTTAGAGCAATGAAGAGCTAATCTACCAGCCCTGTTTAGAGCAATGAAGAGCTAATCTACCAGCCCTGTTTAGAGCAATGAAGAGCTAATCTACCAGCCCTGTTTAGAGCAATGAAGAGCTAATCTACCAGCCCTGTTTAGAGCCATTTGAAGAGCTAATCTATATCCCTGTTTAGATGTCCATTTGGACAGTTTTATATCTTTGATAGGACCAGATTGTCCATATAACTGGACAGTTCTCTAAGTGTGATAGGACCAGGGATTGAGCATATAACTGGACAGTTCTCTAAGTGTGATAGGACCAGGGATTGACCATATAACTGGACAGTTCTCTAACTGTGATAGGACCAGGGATTGACCATATAACTGGACAGTTCTCTAAGTGTGATAGGACCAGGGATTGAGCATATAACTGGACAGTTCTCTAAGTGTGATAGGACCAGGGATTGACCATATAACTGGACAGTTCTCTAAGTGTGATAGGACCAGGGATTGACCATATAACTGGACAGTTCTCTAAGTGTGATAGGACCAGGGATTGACCATATAACTGGACAGTTCTCTAAGTGTGATAGGACCAGGGATTGACCATATAACTGGACAGTACTCAAAGTGACAGAACCAGGGATTGACCATATAACTGGACAGTACTCAAAGTGACAGAACCAGGGATTGACCATATAACTGGACAGTACTCTAAGTGTGACAGAACCAGGGATTGACCATATAACTGGACAGTACTCTAAGTGTGACAGAACCAGGGATTGACCATATAACTGGACAGTACTATAAGTGTGATAGAGTACTGTCCAGTTATATGGTCAATCCCTGGTCCTAAATGTGATAAGACCAGGGACTGAATACCTGATTCAGAGTGCTAGATCTTACATACTCTGAACATTTTCTTGTAACAGCAATTCCCTTACCCATCTTAACAACAATTTTATCTATGTGTTCTGACCATGATAAAGCTGTGTCCAATATGACACCTAGTTGTTGTTTTTTTCACTTGCTCTACATCCCTTCTATTCATCGACAAATTCAATTGGAGATCATCAGCAAGCATATATCGTGAACCAAATACAATACATTTCATTTTAGAAATGTTCAACCAAATACAAGCCCTTCAGTGTCATTTTTGTCATTTTTAGAAATGTTCAACACCATCGCCCTGTCGTGTCGTGTTTTCCTCAGATGCTGCGTGGTGAGCAGGTGTCTGAGTCTGTCTGGTTCAAGTGCCTTCCCGAGGCAACCTGCTGTTCACCTGCTGTTCAAGATCGAGTCTCCAGTTTGTCCTCGTCATTTGCTCATTCAAGCCCTTCAGTGTCATGTTTTGTCATTTATTATCTTGTCTTGTCCCTGTGCTTCCCACATATCAAGCCCTTCAGACACAATTCTTAGATCAAAACTCAGTACATCTGTTAGCTCATTACATTCTGATCCTGCACTATACATTGTATAGTCATCAGCATACATTACCACTCTTGCATTGTTAAATACTGAAGGTAAATCATCAGTAAAGAAAGAGTAGAGAAGTGGGCCTAGGCAGCTTCCTTGAGGAATACCACAGTGTTCTTCACTGTTTGAAAAGCTACCATTAAAGAACACCTTTTTCCTTCTCCTGAATAAATAGCTTTCCATCCACAATAGAACTGCAGACTTAAAACTATAACATTTGAGTTGACCTAGTAACAGTTCATGATCAATTACATCAAAAGCAGCACTGAAATCTAATAACTTCCTATCATCCATATTCTTTAACCAATAATCTGTTATTTGTGCTAAGGCCGTCCTTGTAGAATGTCCTTTGTATGCATGCTGGAAACCCGTTATCAGACCATTACATGATAAATAATCCTTGATTTGTACAGATATAATTTACGTAACACAGGCAGCAAGCTTATAGGACAACTATTAGGACTAGTGAATGCAGATTTATCTACGGTAGGTAGTGGAATAACCTTTGACTTTTTCCTGACTTCTGGGCACACTCCATACACTGGCTTGCAAAAGTATTCACCCCGCTTGGCATTTTTCCTATTTTGTTGCCTTACAACCTGGAATTAAAATATATTTTTTGGGGTGTGTGTATCATTTGATTTACACAACATGCCTAACACTTTGAAGATGCAAAACATTTTTTATTGTGAAACAAACAAGAAATAAGACAAAAACACTGAAAACGTACATTGTAGATGTACAGTTATAGTCTATTGGGGTATGTCTCTATAAGCTTGGCACATCTAGCCACTGGGTTTTTTTGCCCATTCTTCAAGGGAAAACTGCTCCAGCTCCTTCAAGTTGGATGGGTTCCACTGGTGTACAGCAATCTTTAAGTCGTACCACAGATTCTCAATTGGATTGAGGTCTGGGCTTTGACTAGGCCATTCCAATACATTTAAATGTTCCCTTAAACCACTTGAGTGCTGCTTTAGCAGTATGCTTAGGGTCATTGTCCTCCTGGAAGGTGAACCTCTGTCCCAGTTTCAAATCTCTGGAAGACAAACAAGTTTCCCTCAAGAATTTCCCTGTATTCCTTCAATTCTGACCAGTTTCCAAAGTCCCTGCCAATGAAAAACATCTACACAGCATGATGCTGCCACCACCATGCTTCATTGTGGGGATAGTGTTCCCGGAGTGATGAGGTGTTGGGTTTGCGCTAGACATAACATTTTCCTTGATGGCCAAAAAGCTCAATTTTAGTCTCATCTGACCAGAGTACCTTCTTCCATATGTTTGGGCAGTCTCCCTCATGCCTTTTGGCAAACACCAAATGTGTTTGATTATTTTTTTCTTTAAGCAATTGCTTTTTTTCTGGCCACTCTTCCGTAAAGCCCAGCTCTGTGGAGTGTACGGCTTAAAGTGGTCCTATGGACAGATACTCAAATCTCCGCTGTGGAGCTTTGCAGCTCCTTCAGGGTTATCTTTGGTCTCTTTGTTTCCTCTCTGATTAATGCCCTCTTTGTCTGGTCTGAGTTTTGGTTGGCGGCCCTCACTTGGCAGGTTTGTTGTGGTGCCATATTCTTTCCATTTTTTCTAATGGATATAATGGTGCTCTGTGGGATGTTCAAAGTTTCTGATATTTTTTTATAACCCAACCCTGATCTGTACTTCTCCACAACTTTGTCCCTGACCTCTTTGGAGAGCTCCTTGGTCTTCATGGTGCCGCTTGCTTGGTGGTGTCCCTTGCTTTGTGGTGTTGCAGACTCCGGGGCCTTTCAGAACAGGTGTAAATATACTGATATCATGTGACACTAAGATTGCACTCAGGTGGACTTTATTTAACTAATTATGTGACGTCTGAAGGTAATTGGTTGCACCAGATCTTATTTCGGGGCTTCATAGCAAAGGGGGTGAATACACATGCACACACCACTTTTCCGTGTTTATTTTTTTTCATTTAACTTCACCAACTTTTTTGTGTATGCCCATTATATCAAATCCAAATAAAAATACATTCAAATTACAGGTTGTAATGCAACAAAATAGGAAAAACGCCACGGGGGATGAATAATTTTGCAAGGCTCTGTACATCAAGCACTTATTACAATTATGAGAGATTGTGGTAGATATTTGGTTAGCTGTAACTCTAAGCAATTTGGTGTCAAGATGATCTGTACCAGGTGACTTGTCATCCAAAAGAGACAACAGCATCCTTTCCTCCTCTTCCCGTTCTACATGTTGACATTCAAACATGCATTGCCTCTCCTTCATGATACATTATTTTATAAGGGTATATGACATGGACCTTCAGTTGGAATCATAGCATTCCTCAACATGTCCACCTTGCCTGTAAAATGTTCAGAGGGTGGGGCTGGGTTGCAGCAGGAGTTATTGAGGGGGGGGGGTGCATGCTGTAGGGAGAGATTAAATGAGATTATACTTAACTGTATTTAGCCTTGCATCACAATACACCCTCATTGCAGAGATACAACATATTTATAGGGAGTGAAAAAGGTCCATAGTAAAACTATGGATGTCAACACATCCACAGAAACATACTGGGAGTTACAGGATGTATCAGCTAACAACAGTGACTTGTAACAAGCCACTCTAAAACAGCTGTTTTCATTGTATTTGATTGACACATTGATATGGTCCTTTGGCTTTGAATTTGGTGGGAGGAAAAATTTTGACATACTGGCCATCAGTACTGTCAAAGGTGGTTGACAGAACAGCAAAGAGGCATATCTCAATTTCTGAAAACAACAAGTTGTAGATGAAAGAAGGATGGGAAACACTGCAAGGATACTGTAGTAGGTCTTATAGATGAAAGGTGCAGTACACGGATGATGCACTGAACAGGCTTCCAACCAACAGGTCTCCTCTACTCTCTGGTTTTTACTCTGCAGCGAGAGTGCCGCCGGCCACACTTCTATCACAAACCGACAGAAACTTGACCTTATGCAGTGAAAGCATGCCTGCAGTTTACCTGACAGTAGGCAACGTTATTCTGTATCAACACCCCGTGGCAAAGAGACACGTTTAATATTCAAATGCTATGTCACTACATGAGACAATATCTGGAGGCAATAATGCGGCAGAATGTCAGTGGAATATATTACCGTACATTACTGATGGGACTGACTGAGTTACTGAGAACATCAAACTGACAGAGTGGAGCTCAAGGTAAAAGCAGACAGGTGTTTTCCAATGAGATGCGAGAGGGACAGAGTGCTGCTCTCAAAAGGAGAGAGATTGAGGTAAACCGTAGTGTGGTTATATTTTCAATAGAGCTTGGTAGGGTGGAGTATTCTTTGCTTGAGTATAGGGCTAACGAAACCCATTATCTATAGGGGAGGAGAGGAAACCAAAACATTGATGCTAACTCTGACTACCATGTGAAACCCATAGATTAGGCCCTAAGTAATTTATTTAAATTGATTGATTTCCTTATATGAACTGGAACTCAGTAAAATCGCTGAAATTGTTGCATGTTGCATCTATATTTTTGTTCAGTATAGATTAATGACCCGAGGCCTCTGCCTCCATCCCAGCTAGGAGTGTACATACTGTAGCTTTAAAATCTTATGACTCATTCTGGCCTGTCGTCCCCTTAATGAGTTTCAGAGGGGGGAAGGTGAAGTTCCTGTTTTATGCTTCCTCTTCTGTTTCAGAGCTGAGGGTAATCAATTCAGATGTGCTATTGACAGGTATGGGAGTGATGTAAAGTTTGTGTGCTTTGTTTAATTAAATGCAAACATACTGGGTCCGAAGGTCCGATGACTGTGACAAACAAGGGCAGAGCACAGGAGAGGAGAGGAGGAGAGGAGAGGAGGGCAGAGGGGAGGGGAGAGAGGGGGAGGGGAGGGGAGGGGAGGGGGGAGAGGAGAGGAGAGGAGAGGAGAGAGGAGAGGAGGGAGGAGAGGAGGGAGAGGAGAGGGGAGAGGAGGAGAGGAGAGGAGGAGAGAGAGGGAGAGGAGGGAGGAGAGGAGGGAGGGAGGGAGAGGGAGGAGAGGAGAGGAGAGGGAGAGAGGGCAGAGGAGAGGAGAGGAGGAGGGGAGGGGAGGGAGAGGGAGGGGAGAGGGAGGGGAGGGGAGGGAGAGGAGAGGGAGAGGAGAGGGAGAGGAGAGGAGGAGAGGAGAGGAGAGGAGAGGAGGAGGGAGAGGAGAGGAGAGAGGAGAGGGAGGAGAGGAGAGGAGAGGAGAGGAGGGGAGAGGAGAGGGAGAGGAGAGGAGAGGAGGAGGAGAGGGAGAGGAGGGGAGAGAGGAGGGAGGGGAGAGGAGCAGAGAAGAGGAGAGGGGAGAGAGGAGAGAGAGGAGGGCACAGGGAAAGGAGGGGAGGGGAGAGAGGAGGGAGGGCAGAGGACTGGAGAGGAGGGGAGGGGAGGGCAGAGGAGAGGAGGAAAGGGCAGAAGAGAGGAGAGGAGGGAGAGAAGGGCAGAGGAGGGGAGGGCAGAGTGAGGGGCAGACAAGAGAGGAGGTGAGGGGAGGGCAGAGGAGAGGAGAGAAGGAGGAGGGAGGGCAGAGGAGGGGAGGGCACAGGAGGAGGAGAGGAGAGGAGGGGGAGGGCAGAGGAGGGAGGGCAGAGGAGGGGGAGGGCAGAGGAGAGGGAGGGCAGGGAGGGCAGAGGAGAGGAGAGGGAGGGGGGGAGGGCAGAGGAGAGGGGGGAGGGCACAGGAGAGGACGGGAGGGCAGAGGAGAGGAGGGGAGGGAGGAGGGGGGAGGGCAGAGGAGGGGAGGGCACAGGAGAGAGGAGGGCAGGGGAGAGAGAACAGAGGAGGGGAGGGCAGGGGAAAGAGAACAGAGGAGTGGAGGGCAGAGTAGAGAGAATAGAGGATTGTTGGGCAGAAGAGAGAACAGAGGAGTGGAGGGCAGGGGAGAGAGAACAGAGGAGGGGAGGGCAGGGGAGAGAGAACAGAGGAGGGGAGGGCAGGGGAGAGAGAACAGAGGCGGGGAGGGCAGGGGAGAGAGAACAGAGGAGGGGAGGGCAGGGGAACGAGAACATAGGAGTGGAGGGCAGGGGAGAGAGAACAGAGGAGGGGAGGGCAGCGGAGAGAGAACAGAAGAGGGGAGGGCAGGGGAGAGAGAACAGAGGAGGGGAGGGCAGGGGAAAGAGAACAGAGGAGTGGAGGGCAGAGTAGAGAGAACAGAGGATTGTTGGGCAGAAGAGAGAACAGAGGAGTGGAGGGCAGGGGAGAGAACAGACGAGGGGAGGGCAGGGGAGAGAGAACAGAGGAGTGGAGGGCAGAGGAAAGAGAACAGAGGAGTGGAGGGCAGAGGAAAGAGAACAGAGGAGTGGAGGCAGAGGAAAGAGAACAGAGGGGAGCGTTGTTTCACTATAGATGATTTTATCTGACCCTGCCTGCATCACCTCGACCCCCCACCTCAACCCCCAGAGCTACACAACAACCTCCCTTTACAACACATATTCATGGAAACCAATCAAGAGGAAAGAAAAACACTGTCCGCAAACTGTTCAAATGAATTTCCTGGGAGAGCGAGAGAGTGAAGGAAGGAAGGAAGCAGGGAGGGAGAGAAAGAGAGCTACCTATTGAGAGGGTGTGTTTCAACACAAACCAGGTGAGAGGTGATTTTAAGCTGTATTTTGATAATGCTGACAACGTCCATGGGAAGTCCTCCCTGGAACAACAAAAGCAAAGGCACAAGGCCATGCATGTATTGTTGGAGCTGATCACGTTCCATTCATGAGGACGAGTGTCTGCTCTTGTTGTACTGATCTGATCACGTTTAATCCATCTGCGTTTCATCCATCTGCGTTTCATCCAAACACCTAACTGGAGTGAGAAACAGGCCTAGTAAACTAAGCTCCCATGACCTGATTGTCATAAAGTACGGTAATTACAACAAGTGATGCTCTGCTCCAGATTCCTCCTTCTTATCTTCCCACCTGCTCTTGTGCGTCTGTGTGTCTATCTATAGAATGTTTATGACTGTGAATTCTGAGTTTCTGAACATTGGCTTACTGCTGTAGTTTCTGCCAGTGACCTCCAGAACAGAGAAGAGAAGGGCTTCAGTCTGCAATGCAGAACAGTTAATGATTAACTCCCCTAATCAGTTAACCCAGCAGCACAGATGCTAGAGCCCAACAAACCTGCCCTCTAATTCTAGTGATGGGGTGTGTCTCAAAATGGTAACCCTTTGGGCCCTGGTCAAAAGTAGGGTGTAGGGTGCCATTTGGGATGCATATATGATTAATGCTTAGTGTGAAAGAGGATTGTTATCAGGGGCAGGGTATGTAAAATACCCTTTAATAGAGACTGGGCTTTAAACAAATAAACTAGGACTCCAGGCCTGAGACAACCAGGTCACAGAGCTCACCTGTTACCAGACAGACTGGTACACCAAGCTACAGCCATGTCACAGAGCTCACCTGCTACCAGACATACTGGTACACCAAGCTACAGCCAGGTCACAGAGCTCACCTGTTACCAGACAGACTGGTACACCAAGCTACAGCCATGTCACAGAGCTCACCTGCTACCAGACATACTGGTACACCAAGCTACAGCCAGGTCACAGAGCTCACCTGATACCAGACAGACTGGTACACCAAGCTACAGCCAGGTCACAGAGCTCACCTGCTACCAGCCAGACTGGTACACCAAGCTACAGCCAGGTCACAGAGCTCACCTGCTACCAGACAGACTGGTACACCAAGCTATATACAGGACAGGATGACCATTTGTCGCCTTCCTACCATGGCACCTCTGAGAAGCAGCCAGGTCACCTCACCTTTTATCACACAGGTATCCCAAGCCAAGCCACAATTACTGGGGAGAATATCCACCTACATTATTTTGGCTCTAGCCTGGTCCCAGATCGGTTTCTGCTAAATAGCCAACTCCTATGATGGCATCTGAGTTTGGCATGACAATAAATGAAAGACGATAGGATTTGGCAAGACAGCACACATTGATCTGGGTCCATGCTACCTTAGCTCCTACTACCTAATAAAAATGTAATTAACAGTGAGTGACTTGTTGCTTAATCACTTATTTTCATCACCTGCCTCTATGATGTACGAACACAAACCAATTTGGGCTAGAGGTTCAGTGGTTTGCAGGGGTGCTGCTGAGCATTTTGAATAACTTCCTCCATTTCTATTCCGGCGGAGTCTAGCCTGCTGAGAGGGCTCCTAGACAATCCACCAAATGTATTGAGGAGCACAGATTGAAAAGTAAGGGCAAACCCTGAGTTTGAGGCACTGGGTCACTTTTTTGTTGTTGTTGCAGCCTACATTTAAAATGGATTAAATTTAGATTTTTGTTTGTCACCAGCCTACACAGAACACCCCATAATGACCAAGTGGAATTTATTTATTTATTTTTTATTTGACCAATTAATTAAACATGAAAAGCTGAAATGTCTTGAGTCAATAAGTATTCAATCCCTTTGTTATGTCAAATCGAAATAAGTTCAGGGATAAAAACTTGTTTAACACGTCACATAAGTTGCATGACCTCACTCTGTGTGCAATAATAGTGTTTAACATTCTCTTTCTCCACACATATTCTCCACACACATTCTTTCTCCACACATATTCTCCACACACATTCTTTCTCCACACATATTCTCCACACATTCTTTCTCCACACATATTCTCCACACACATTCTTTCTCCACACATATTCTCCACACACATTCTTTCTCCACACATATTCTCCACACACATTCTTTCTCCACACATATTCTCCACACACATTCTTTCTCCACACATATTCTCCACACACATTCTTTCTCCACACATTCTTTCTCCACACACATTCTTTCTCCACACATATTCTCCACACACATTCTTTCTCCACACATATTCTCCACACACATTCTTTCTCCACACATAGTGTTATGTGTTCCTTCTAAACAACTCAACTTTTTACAAAGTTTCATCAGTTACGGCTGAACAGTTTGTTTGTGTGATTAACTCTGCCTGTAAACACGCTGGATGATTCAGAATCCATTGAAGAGCTTGAACGATTCATTGACGAGAGATACATGTACTTACGAACTCAAAGAAACATGTCGCTGGTTTCGGAGGATTCAAGTATTGTTAAGGACAACCAACCAAATTAACAAAACCAAAACCAGGTTGGCCAATAGTTATCAACGATGGAAATCCCCTAGTAAGAGCGCGTGCGTGTGGCGAGTGGGGAGAGGTTTACTGATATGGATGTTGACTTGTTAAAATCCTTCAATGAAAGGCTTACCAAACTTGATATATTACGAGAGGACATCAATGCATTATGTGCTAGTCTAGAATTCATCCAATGTCAGATTGATGATCTAAGGAAAGAGAAACACTGCGCTGAAAGGTACTGTAGACTCTATTCATTGCAAGGTGGAGGTGGTGCAAAGGGAGAACAAACAACTTAAAGAAAAATTGCTTGATGTGCAGTGTAGATCCATGCGGAACAATCTAATATTCTCAGGGATACCGGAGAATGACAACAGCAGAGGCTGTGAGAACACAGTCCGAGACATTATGTCAACTCAATTAAAACTGCCCACTGATGCTGTGCGTAATGGCACTTTCTCCAGAGTCCATGGAATAGGTAAGGCCCCTGGAAATAGGCCACGGGCTATTATTGCATGTTTTGACAAATTTAAGCAAAAGGAAATGGTGAAGAACATGGGCAGAGAACTCAGAAACTGTGATTTTGGAATGAATGATCACTTCCCCACCAAGATCAATGAAATGAGAAACAGACTATATCCCATCATGAAGGAAAAGCGTTGCCTGAATCAACGAGTCTCCATGGTGATGTATAAACTTTATATCAACGGGCAATTGTATCGGGACTCTGGAGTAACTCCCTGGCTATTTCAATTTAATGTTCAAATCTGAGTTTGTGTGTTGTAGTATATCATGACAACTTCAACTATAACGAATACATGCTCTATTGATCTCCACTTGATAAGGAAATGGTTTCATATAGCTCAGGTTAATGTATGTTGTCTTCCTAACAAAACACACAAGGTTTTTAACTTGGTCAACATAAATAATATTCATATTTTGGCTTTGACCGAAACGCATTTAGATGCATCTGTAAATTATGGGCAAATTAACATTCAAGGATATAGTCTACTGAGAAGAGATAGGAATAGGAATGGTGGGGGTGTAGCACTGTATATTCAGAATCATACACCTTTTAAGAGGAGGATGACCTTAATGTAGGTCAAATAGAGGCACTATGGGCTCAAGTACATCTGCCTCACCAGACACCCATATTGGTAGGATGTGTGTATAGACCTCCTAGCTCTAAGGTGTCCTATCTGGATGACTTATGCACTGGGTTTGACCAGGCCACAGATAGAAACAGAGATGTATTTATCTTGGGTGATTTTAATATAAATTGGAAGGATCACAATAATTCGAATAGAACAAGATTGCTGAGATATGCTAAGAACTGTGGTTTGAAACAAATGGTTAATGATACTACTAGATCTTCAATTAAGTTGGGTCATCGGTCAGACACATAAATTGATCTGATTTTCTGTAATATACCATTGCAATGCTTAAAAGCCAGATCAATGCCAGTGGGCTGGACAGACCATAATATTGTGACCATAACCATGAACACCAAGGTTCCAAAGAAACCCCCTAGGATTGTGGTCAAAAGAAAAAATGTTTCTATATTGTTAAAACCAACATGGAATCAAGGTTCTGTGTAGATCACTATGTAGATAGGAACATAAGGTACTAAAAGTAATTACTGAGAGAAACCCCAGGCAGCCAGCCTGTCTTGTTTCCCTCTGCTAGCCTAGCTAATCACTATTGAGTTTGTAGGTGTTAAAGTTCGACCCACTCAACCTCTGTGATGATCAGCCTTCCCCAGGGAGTTTCATGTCCATCCGGAGTGTTTATACATGCCCTGCTAGGCCTGACTGAGTCCGTCCAGCCTCCTTGTGTTGAGTCCCAAATGACACCCTCTCCCCACTACTTTTGGCTCCAACCTACCCAAAGGGCTAAAACTAATCCTCATATGCATCGTTTGGCTCTAATTTGAGATATCTAAAGTACTTACCCCCTAATTATAATATTAATCCATGGGAATTCATTATTAGAGGTTTTGGAAAATACTGAAAAAGGTGCTTTTTATTTGTCTTTGGCGTTAATTAACTGTCCGTCAAATTTTTTGTTGTTGTCATTTGTCTTTCAATGGAAGAAATTGTGTGACAACACCTTAAGAATAGAAGAGAAAACCGTAGCTAGCTTGGTGTACCAGCAGTGTAGCTAGCATGCCTGTGATTGGTTGTGTGTATTATCCAGGAGACACAATGGAGAGGGCCAGTGAATCCTCAAACAGACACACAGAGCAGAGCCAGCTTCTCTTCTCCGCTTTGTTGGGGCTGGAAGGACGGTTTCCCACATAAAGGTCTACAGGACCACTGATAAGACATAGTACTAGGCTACCTCCCTCCATCTTTCTTTCTTTCTCCCTATCAATTCAATTGGCAAACATATGTTTACATTGCCAAAGCAAATGCAAATTGTCTGAGAAGAGGAGAATACAATGCTATCCTTAGTCTCCTCAGAGCAAAACCAGGGTGGGGTTGGCCACTCCATAAAAACCTACTAGCGTTCTCAGGGATCCCTGTCACTCTGTGGTGACCAGACTAACACTCCACCACATGACAGATGAGATGCAGAGAAACTACACATTAAGAACAGGATGCAGGTTACCAAACTAGATCGTCTACTTTCTGAGCCAACAGAAAATAGATGGTAGGACATGCTAGCTACTCCACTGTACAGTTTTCTCTTCTATTTTTAAGGTGTTGTCACACTATTTATTCCATTGAATGACTAATTACAAAAAAACATGTAATTGGCGGACGATTAAAGCTAAAGCACTCTTTCTGTTTTTTCCAAAACCTCTAATTAATTAATTCCCATGGATTAATATTATAATTAGGGTGTAATTACTTTATATATCTCAAATTAGAGAAAAACAATGCATATGAGGATTAGCTTTAGCTCTTAATATGAGTAGGTTGGAGGGAGAGTTTGCGAAAACATGTTTCTCAGACATTTTTAATAAGCGGGAGAGCAATGAGCTGTCTTGCTATGCAGCCATTTTTTATTAAGAAGTTAGAATGGGGTGCGATCATAGCTACCTGACCCTTTCAACCAAATGAAATGGAAATGATCTGTGGTCCTATGAATGTGTAGTTCTTTCTCTGTGGCTCGTAGTATTTATGCAGAATGGGATCAGAAAGTACCCAGGAATAACATACTTTATTACTAGGTTCAGTATTTTACAATTATTACAATAACGATGACAGGATACTTTTTTGTTTAACTAAATTGTGTCCCCTAAACCAATGGTATAACAATGTACTAATGGAAAAATGCACGAGTGAGCAGGTTTATTTAATTACATAAATAACTTTCCACTAAGATTCTAAGTCACAACAAAGTCTAATATGAGTCTTATCATATTTCACTATTGTGCCTTTAAATCTCCACTATTTGGAGCTGTATAACCCTAGCAGAAACTATACCAATGTACCAAGCAGCACTAAACCATATATTCCTGTTATCTGAGAACTTTCACTATGCAGATACACTTCCTCTTTAAGATGTCTGTATGTGTGTGTGTCACCTGTGGTACGTGCATAGTGTTTGTATTTCCTCCTCCAGCTGTTGGCTGTGCTCCAGGGCCCTGTCTCTCTCTCTCTCTCTGGACCACCTCCACGTCCTCCTGGTAACAACACAAAACAGAGGACAGAAAGACAGACGGTTCAGAACGATGCAGATACAAATGTAATGAATAGATTGAACTCGTTTCCCAATTCATATCTGTTCTATACAATATACTTCTATCTCCAGCTCCTCCTGTTGACACAACAGACAGTCAGATCACATCACAGTTTGAAAAGCACAGCTAGTAGCCACTGTTACAGGACATGGGGCTGAATGACATTGTGCTTGGGTGGCTTAATTAATATTATTTATCCGTGTGTTTCCATATGAGAATAAAATGTATTGTGACCATTTCAATTCCTGTGATTCTTCAGATTTATCAATAGTTTTACACTTCTGATGTGACATATTATGCATTCCATTTTTAACACTGGATTATATATATTTTAACTCAAAATCAAGCAACGGTACTTGTAATAAATCAGTTCACAAACACGTTAAAACGCAGTTGAAGTATCACATCTTTTCCGCTTCTCACAGTGGTTTTCCTACTGAGGCGGAGGAGGCGTTACGTCATTGATTCCTCTCACACCACAGAGAACTATCCATGTCTACAGCGTATGTCTTTTAACAGCGTTTTAATTCAGCTCATGTAGAGCACCAGCAGTCCCAGAAGCACACAGGGAGCCTCTAACACAATGAGGCTGCTCTGAGGGGATCCCATTCACACTATTGTCTCCCCACTCAGCACCTACTCAGAGGGACTACTGTTCAAAGGGACGAGGGAAGGGAGGCCGGCTGGCCTGATCACGGCGGTGGGTGGGAGCAGGGGATGCTGGGTAAACAGTGTGTGTGAGTGTGTGGTTGTGTGTGGTTTTGTGTGAGAGTGCTGGGCAACCCTGTGGTTAAACCTGGCCCAAAATAAATGCCCTGCTAATTAGCAGCCGTTGAAACAGATGTATTGATGGTCTCAACAGCTAAAAGAAGAGGGAACAATGGAGGAGGGCTAAATAAACAAGGGGGAGCTGGGCCATACTGTACATGGCCGCAATCTATAGCCTCTGTGATGAGAAGGGAAGAAGGGGGAGAGAGAGAGAGATAACCTAGGAGGGCTTTTGTCTTAACAGTGACAGGAGAGAGGATTGGACTAGCAGAGTCGTGTTCAGTAGGGCACGGGAAAAAGGAAAATCTGTGTTCTTATTGGACAAATTCATGTAGTACTTCACTCCTTTTCAAAACGTTTTCTCACTGCTGAACACGACCCGAGCTCTATTTAAAAATGAGCGTTTTATTGTTTAACTGCAGAATGGCAAGCACCACCTTTTTTGGGGACTTCTATGACTTGGTTGGATAGTGGCTGAAATAGGGTGACCATCTGCCCTGGGCAGTTGGGGGGGTGGGGTGATTGCTGCCCCAAAAAATGTGTTCATGTACATTGTCCCTCATTTGGGTATTTTAAATTTGGTCACCATCTGAGATGAAACCATATGAGTCCTGGGCTGGGGTCTGGTCTGCTGCTATAAACACCTTTGGCCTAAATAAGTACATGCAGCTTCCCCTCTGTTCTCCAGAACTATCATTCTAATTACTGGCACCAAGGTCTCCCAAGTCAAAGAGAACATCAAAAAGAGGCCAACCTCTAAAGTCAATATGTACTTTTCTCCAACAGAGAGGAGAGCTCGACTTCAAAGCCTGTTTCTTTTAATCATATGCATTATATCAGCATTCATTAGAATAATATCCAAATTAGTTTGACAGAGTAGCGGGTTAACCTGTTGTGATGATGAAGGCAGTACTGTAAAGGAGAATAACTAGCATGGCCTTTTAAAGGTATAGTACAGGAGGTTGCAAGGCAGACAGCCAGTGGTCGGCTGGTGGGGCCAAAGTGCAACAGATTGGAAGCGGGGACTGCCTGGCATTTCTCACTCTGTGGAAACTGGGAATATCAATCTATGAAAAGATGCATCTGTTATAACACACAACAAACTATTGACTGATATGGAATTTTGTTGATCAATGTAAATAAATATCTAATATATATATCTATGGACGTTTTATTCTGGATTGTGTTCTCTACATTCTCCATAATCTTATTTATCTGTAGTGACCATTTCATTAGAATAATTTAATTTAAACTTTCATTTAAAGTAGGGTCAAATTGCACCGCCTTTCCTTCTTGTGTCCTCAAGCCTGAATCTCATGTTAATGGTTTTTTAACCCTTATTTTACCAGGTAAGTTGACTGAGAAAACATTCTCATTTACAGCAACGACCTGTGGAATAGTTACAGGGGAGTTGAAGGGGGATAAACGAGCCCATTGGAAACTGGGTATGATTAGGTGGCCATGAAAGTATGAGGGCCATATTGGGAATCAAATATATAACCTGTTCATGTTAACGGATATCAATCAAAGATATCAGCTGTTCATGTTAATGGATATCAATCAAAGATATCAGCTGTTCATGTTAACGGATATCAATCAAAGATATCAGCTGTTCATGTTAATGGATATCAATCAAAGATATCAGCTGTTCATGTTAATGGATATCAATCAAATATATCAGCTGTTCATGTTAACGGATATCAATCAAAGATATCAGCTGTTCATGTTAACGGATATCAATCAAAGATATCAGCTGTTCATGTTAATGGATATCAATCAAAGATATCAGCTGTTCATGTTAATGGATATCAATCAAAGATATCAGCTGTTCATGTTAATGGATATCAATCAAAGATATCAGCTGTTCATGTTAATGGATATCAATCAAAGATATCAGCTGTTCATGTTAATGGATATCAATCAAAGATATCAGCTGTTCATGTTAATGGATATCAATCAAAGATATCAGCTGTTCATGTTAATGGATATCAATCAAAGATATCAGCTGTTCATGTTAATGGATATCAATCAAAGATATCAGCTGTTCATGTTAACGGATATCAATCAAAGATATCAGCTGTTCATGTTAATGGATATCAATCAAAGATATCAGCTGTTCATGTTAATGGATATCAATCAAAGATATCAGCTGTTCATGTTAATGGATATCAATCAAAGATATCAGCTGTTCATGTTAATGGATATCAATCAAAGATATCAGCTGTGCATGTTAATGGATATCAATCAAAGATATCAGCTGTTCATGTTAACGGATATCAATCAAATATATAACCTGTTCATGTTAATGGATATCAATCAAAGATATCAGCTGTTCATGTTAATGGATATCAATCAAAGATATCAGCTGTTCATGTTAACGGATATCAATCAAAGATATCAGCTGTTCATGTTAATGGATATCAATCAAATATATAACCTGTTCATGTTAATGGATATCAATCAAAGATATCAGCTGTTCATGTTAACGGATATCAATCAAAGATATCAGCTGTTCATGTTAATGGATATCAATCAAAGATATCAGCTGTTCATGTTAATGGATATCAATCAAAGATATCAGCTGTTCATGTTAATGGATATCAATCAAAGATATCAGCTGTTCATGTTAATGGATATCAATCAAAGATATCAGCTGTTCATGTTAATGGATATCAATCAAAGATATCAGCTGTTCATGTTAATGGATATCAATCAAAGATATCAGCTGTTCATGTTAATATCAATCAAAGATATCAATCAAAGATATCAGCTGTTCATGTTAATGGATATCAATCAAAGATATCAGCTGTTCATGTTAATGGATATCAATCAAAGATATCAGCTGTTCATGTTAATGGATATCAATCAAAGATATCAGCTGTTCATGTTAATGGATATCAATCAAAGATATCAGCTGTTCATGTTAATGGATATCAATCAAAGATATCAGCTGTTCATGTTAATGGATATCAATCAAAGATATCAGCTGTTCATGTTAATGGATATCAATCAAAGATATCAGCTGTTCATGTTAATGGATATCAATCAAAGATAATCAAAGATATCAGCTGTTCATGTTAATGGATATCAATCAAAGATATCAGCTGTTCATGTTAACGGATATCAATCAAAGATATCACCTGTTCATGTTAACGGATATCAATCAAATATATAACCTGTTCATGTTAATGGATATCAATCAAAGATATCAGCTGTTCATGTTAACGGATATCAATCAAAGATATCAGCTGTTCATGTTAATGGATATCAATCAAAGATATCAGCTGTTCATGTTAACGGATATCAATCAAAGATATCAGCTGTTCATGTTAATGGATATCAATCAAAGATATCAGCTGTTCATGTTAATGGATATCAATCAAAGATATCAGCTGTTCATGTTAATGGATATCAATCAAAGATATCAGCTGTTCATGTTAACGGATATCAATCAAAGATATCACCTGTTCATGTTAACGGATATCAATCAAATATATAACCTGTTCATGTTAATGGATATCAATCAAAGATATCAGCTGTTCATGTTAACGGATATCAATCAAAGATATCAGCTGTTCATGTTAATGGATATCAATCAAAGATATCAGCTGTTCATGTTAACGGATATCAATCAAAGATATCACCTGTTCATGTTAACGGATATCAATCAAATATATAACCTGTTCATGTTAATGGATATCAATCAAAGATATCAGCTGTTCATGTTAACGGATATCAATCAAAGATATCACCTGTTCATGTTAACGGATATCAATCAAATATATAACCTGTTCATGTTAATGGATATCAATCAAAGATATCAGCTGTTCATGTTAACGGATATCAATCAAATATATAACCTGTTCATGTTAATGGATATCAATCAAAGATATCAGCTGTTCATGTTAACGGATATCAATCAAATATATAACCTGTTCATGTTAATGGATATCAATCAAAGATATCAGCTGTTCATGTTAACGGATATCAATCAAAGATATCAGCTGTTCATGTTAATGGATATCAATCAAAGATATCAGCTGTTCATGTTAACGGATATCAATCAAAGATATCAGCTGTTCATGTTAATGGATATCAATCAAATATATAACCTGTTCATGTTAATGGATATTACATTTACATTTAAGTCATTTAGCAGATGCTCTTATCCAGAGCGACTTACAAATTGGGATATCAATCAAAGATATCAGCTGTTCATGTTAACGGATATCAATCAAAGATATCAGCTGTTAATGATAATAGTCATCAAAGAGATAATCCGTCAATATTAAATGTACATCAAAGACATCACCTGTTAATGATAATGGACATCCATTCAAGAGAGTAACAGTCAAAGACCACACCTGGCAACTAAGCCCCTTGACACACTAGACCGTAGCGACAAGTAACACACCTGCACGTACATTAAACTGAGGCATAGTTAATGAGCAAGTCTATGATGACTGTGCATTCATGATAATGTTTTCACCAAATAGTAGTATCAAGCTGTGGGAATCAGATCCCATTTGAAGCTTTTAACACACTTTTTTATGGCCTTTTATCTGTGAATGCCTGTGAGAGAACCAGTTCTGCAGTCTTCTCAAGGAGGCTCTATAAGTGGGTCCTAAAGCTCTGTGTGTGTGTGTGGTGGGGGGGGCGTGGCTTGAGCGGAGTAGCTGTCTGTGACTTTAGTGCCCTCTGAAATGGCAGGGGTGGAGAGGAGAGGGCCGGGGGTTGAGGGATTCTCATTGCTCAGGTCATCTCAAGTGATCTGTTGTAGTGGCTGCCCTAGCCCTGAACCACCTGTGTTTGCACACCAGCTTTTCCTTCAAGCACTGACAGCCCAGAGTGATGGCACTGCAATGCTCCTCTCCTTGGCTCGCTAACTCAGTTAATCATTACGACTGCTCCCTCCTCTGGCCCTAGCAGCTCAGCTTCAGCCTGCTCTTCCATAATACTTCTACTTGACATGATGGTAAAGGATTTTGCATGTCTAATTTGGAAGGACACAAAGTATATGATCAGTTAAAAGGTGCATGATCAAATATAAATCAAGGGGATCTTAAAATGTAAACAAATTGGGAATGTTTGGTTGGCCATGTTCCCTGATTTTATCATTCTTTACTAAATAAAGCAGTAACATTATGACTATTCAAAGAGTAATTTTGTGCAGTCCTAGAAAAATGAAATTATTTAAAATCAGTACATTCTCTTCACATCAAGATGAACTTCAGCAGAGGAGGACTGTCTGACACCGACCTTTCTATGTTTAAATAATCCCAGTCATCTTCTCTTAGCTGGTTTCTTTAAAGTAAAATGTCAATTGCTGAATCAAAGACCTGTGAGGTTTTCAATTGTTTCGTGGATCTGTTCCCGGCACTGCTGACTAATTTTACGACAGCTGTTCCCATTTCATTTTAAATTAAAAACCCCGCTCTGTAATCCCAGGAGACAATCTATAATTAAGGGGATTTATAGAAAAACCAAGAGCTACATTAATAACAAAATGTAATATATTTCTTAATAAGCCACCAGTGGAGAATGAAGAAACCTTCTAAGAAATAAAGTAAAAGAGTACAAATACTTTCAGCCAGCAGCCTTTAGAAAGAGCAGAAGAAGACTGGACGGAGGTTCTCTGAGTTCAGTTGAAACAGAACAGATCATTCGAATCCTCGAAACTATTCATCATCATAAACCACCAACTAGTCAAACTTTTAAACTGATTTCATCAACAAACATTCTGATGTGTCCGTTTCACCGTTCCCGCCTAAAAAAGTTGCAGAAAAATGAATGATCATGGATTCTATTAATGAAATATAGGATTCAAACTGTTGCAATCACAATCAGAGAGAGTAGTAATCTGAAATAAAAAATGCAAATGTTTGTCTGACAGAAAAATGCATGGAGAAAATGACAATAAAAGAGCTGTACAGGTCTCTCTCCCTCTCTCCCATAAACGGAGAAAAACAAATAGGCTCGTGTTTACCCTGTACCTCACTGGAGGGTGACATTGTTGATGATGTCAGTGACACGGTGACATTGTGATGATGTCATTCTAAATCCCATCAAATACGTGGCCGGGACACACAATGCACTCAAGTCTCAATGTCTTTTGATGTATTATGATGAGTCGTGTATTTATTGTATGTTACTATACTACCATACTACTATATCACTGACGTGTATTCAGTTAGATATGTTTAGTTAGGGACTGCGGACTATGAAAATTAGCTGTGTTTAGCTAACTCTGATGCAAACATCATATTTCACCCTCTGAATGTTTTTTAAAATTGCACATGGTCCTATTTAAATAAACTACTACCACCAACCACTACTACTACTACTACTACAACCACCCCTACCACCACCACTACTACCATCACTACCACCACCCCTACTAACACCACCATCAATACCACCACCACTACTACTACAATCACCACCACCAAAATCAGTACTACCACCACCACTACCACCACCATCAGTACTACCATCACTACCACCACCAACTACTACTACTACCATCATCACTACCACCACCAACTACTACCACCACCAACTACTACCACCACCAACTACTACCACCACCATCATCAGTACTACCACCATCACTACTACCATCCCTACCACCACCACTACTACTACTACCATCACCACCAGCATCAGTACTACCACCACCACCACCACCGTCACTACTACCACGACCACCGTCACTACTACCACGACCACCGTCACTACTACCACGACCACCGTCACTACTACCACGAACATCGTCACTACTACCACCACCACCACCATCACTACTACCACCACTACTACTACCACCACCACCATCACTACCACCACCACCATCACTACCACCACCATCAGTACTACCACCACTACCATCAACTACTACTACCACCAACATCACTACCACCAACCACTACTACTACTACCACCACCAACCACTACTACTACCACCACCACCACCACCAACTACTACTACTACTACCACCACCACCACCACCATCACTACTACTACCACCATCTCCATCACCACTACTACCACCACCACCACCAGTACTACCATCACCATCAGTATTACCATCACTACCACCATCAGTACTACCAGCAGTACTACCACCACCACCATCAGTACTACCATCACTACCACCAGTACTATCATCACTACCACCACCATCAGTACTACCATCACCACCACCAGTACTATCATTACTACCACCATCAGTACTACCATCAGTACTACCACCACCACCATCAGTACTACCATCACTACCACCAGTACTATTATAACTACCACCACCAGTACTGTCATCACTACCACCAGTACTGCCATCACTACTACCACCATCAGTACTACCATCACTACCACCACCACCATCAGTATTACCATCACTACCACCACCACCACGACCACCACTACTACCATCACCATCAGTACTACCACCACCATCAATCCTACCATCACTACCAACAACAGTATTACCATCACTACCACCAACAGTACTACCATCACTACCACTACCACCATCAATCCTACCATCACTACCACCAACTACTACCACCATCATCAGTACTATCATTACTACCACCACCAGTACTGTCATCACTACCACCAGTACTACCATCACTACCACCAGTACTATCATCACTACCACCACCAGTACTGTCATCACTACCACCAGTACTACCATCACTACCACTAGTACTATCATCACTACCACCACCAGTACTGTCATCACTACCACCATTACTACCATCACTACCACCAGTACTATCATCACTACCACCAGTACTATCATCACTACCACCAGTACTACCATCACTACCACCAGTACTATCATCACTACCACCAGTACTATCATCACTACCACCACCAGTACTATCATCACTACCACCAGTACTACCATCACTACCACCAGTACTATCATCACTACCCCCACCAGTACTATCATCACTACCACCACCAGTACTATCATCACTACCACCAGTACTACCATCACTACCACCAGTACTATCATCACTACCACCAGTACTATCACCACTACCACCACCATCACTACCACCATCAGCACTACCACCACCATTAGTACTACCATCACTACCACCACCAACTACCACCACCACCACCACCAGTACTACCACCACTACTACCACCACCAACTACCACCATCATCAGTACTACCATCACTACCACCACTACTACTACCCCCACCACCACTAGTATTACCATTACTACCACCACCACGACTACCACCACTAATACCACCATCACTACCACCACCATCAGTACTACCACCACCACCATCACCACTACTACCACCACCACCAACCACTACTACTACCACTACCACCATCACTACCACCAACTACTACTACCACCACCACCATCACTACCACCAACTACTACTACCACCATCTCCATCACCACTACTACCACCACCACCATCAGTACTACCATCACTACCACCAGTACTACCATCACTACTACCACCATCAGTACTACCATCACTACCACCACCACCACCATCAGTATTACCATCACTACCACCACCACCACGACCACCACTACTACCATCACCATCAGTACTACCACCACCATCAATCCTACCATCACTACCAACAACAGTATTACCATCACTACCACCAACAGTACTACCATCACTACCACTACCACCATCAATCCTACAATCCTAATTAGCCTTTTAAAATGATAAACTTGGATTAGCTAACACAACGTGCCATTGGAACACAAGAGTGATGGTTGCTGCTAATGGGCCTATGTACGCCTATGTAGATATTCCATTTTTTTTTAATCAGCCGTTTCCAGCTACAATAGTAATTTACCACATTAACAATGTCTACACTTTCTTTCTGATCAATTTGATGTTATTTTAACGGACAAAAAAGTTTATTTTCTTTCAAAACCAAGGGCATTTCTAAGTGACCCCAAACGGTAGTGCATACACACATGGTAATGTACACAAACCCATATAAACACACATGGTAATGTAAACAGACCCATATAAACACAGATGGTAATGTACACAGACCCATATAAACACACATGGTAATGTACACAAACCCATATAAACACACATGGTAATGTACACAAACCCATATAAACACACATGGTAATGTACACAGACCCATATAAACACAGATGGTAATGTAAACAGACCCATATAAACACAGATGGTAATGTACACAAACCCATATAAACACACATGGTAATGTACACAAACCCATATAAACACACATGGTAATGTACACAAACCCATATAAACACACATGGTAATGTACACAGACCCATATAAACACAGATGGTAATGTAAACAGACCCATATAAACACACATGGTAATGTACACAAACCCATATAAACACACATGGTAATGTAAACAGACCCATATAAACACAGATGGTAATGTACACAGACCCATATAAACACACATGGTAATGTACACAGACCCATATAAACACACATGGTAATGTACACAGACCCATATAAACACACATGGTAATGTACACAGACCCATATAAACACACATGGTAATGTACACAGACCCATATAAACACACACACATGGTAATGTACACAGACCCATATAAACACACATGGTAATGTACACAGACCCATATAAACACACATGGTAATGTACACAGACCCATATAAACACACATGGTAATGTACACAGACCCATATAAACACACATGGTAATGTACACAGACCCATATAAACACACATGGTAATGTACACAGACCCATATAAACACACATGGTAATGTACACAGACCCATATAAACACACATGGTAATGTAAACAGACCCATATAAACACACATGGTAATGTAAACAGACCCATTTAAACACACACACGTAACGTACACAGACCCATATAAACACACACACGGTAACGTACACAGACCCATATACAGTTGAAGTAGGAAGTTTACATACATCTTAGCCAACTACATTTAAACTCAGTTTTTCACAATTCCTGACATTTAATCCTAGTAAAGATTCCCTGTTTTAGGTCAGTTAGGATCACCACTTTATTTTAAGAATGCGAAATGTCAGAATAATAGTAGAAAGAATTATTTATTTCAGCTTTTATTTCTTTCATCACATTCCCAGTGGGTCAGAAGTTTACATACACTCAATTAGTATTTGGTAGCAATGCCTTTAAATAGTTTAACTTGGGTCAAACGTTTCAGGTAGCCTTCCACAAGCTTCCCACAATAAGTTGGGTGAATTTTGGCTCATTCCTCCTGGCAGAGCTGGTGTAACTGAGTCAGGTTTGTAAGCCTCCTTGCTCACACACACTTTTTCAGTTCTGCCCACAAATTTTCCATAGGATTGAGGTCAGGGCTTTGTGATGACCACTCCAATACCTTGACTTTGTTGTCCTTAAGCCATTTTCCACAACTTTGGAAGTATGCTTGGGGTCATTGTCCATTTGGAAGACCCATTTGCAACCAAGCTTTAACTTCCTGACTGATGTCTTGAGATGTTTCTTCAATATATCCACATAATTTTCCTTCCTAAATGTGCCATCTATTTTGTGAAGTGCACCAGTCCTTCCTGCAGAAATGCACCTCCCCAACATGAAGCTGCCACCCCGTGCTTCATGGTTGGGATGGTGTTCTTCGGCTTGCAAGCCTCCCCCTTTTTCCTCCAAACATAATGATGGTCAAACAGTTCTATTTTTGTTTCATCAGACCAGAGAATATTTCTCCAAAAAGTACGATCTTTGTCCCCATGTGCAGTTGCAAACCGTTGTCTGGCTTTTTTATGGCGGTTTTGGAGCAGTGGCTTCTTCCTTGCTGAGCGTCCGTTCAGGTTATGTCGATATAGGACTCGATTTACTATGGATATAGATACTTTTGTACCGGATTCCTCCAGCATCTTCACAAGGTCCTTTGCTGTTGTTCTGGGATTGATTTGCACTTTTCGCAAAGTACGTTCATCTCTAGGAGACAGAACGCGTCTCCTACCTGAACAGTATGACGGCTGCGTGGTCCCATGGTGTTTATACTTGCATACTATTGTTTGCACAGATGAACGTGGTACCTTCAGGTGTTTGGAAATTGCTCCCAAGGATGAACCAGACTTGTGGAGGTCTACAATTTTTGCTGAGGTCTTGGCTGATTTCTTTTGATTTTCCCATGATTTCGAGCAAAGAGGCACGAAGTTTGAAGGTAGGCCTTGAAATACATCCACAGGTACACCTCCAATTGACTCAAATGATGTCAATTAGCCAATCAGAGGCTTCTAAAGCCATGACATAATTTTCTGGAATTTTCCAAGCTGTTTAAAGGCACAGTCATCTGAGTGTATGCAATCTTCTGACCCACTGGAATTGATACAGGGAATTATAAGTGAAATAATCTGTCTGTACACAATTGTTGGAAGAATGACTTGTGTCATGCACAAAGTAGATGTTCTAACCGACTTGCCAATACTATAGTTAACAAGAAATTTGTGGAGTGGTTGAAAAATGAGTTTTAATGACTCCAACCTAATTGTATGTAAACTTCTGACTTCAACTGTATACACACACGGTAATGTACACAGACCCATATATACACACACGGTAATGTACACAGACCCATATATACACACACATGGTAATGTACACAGACCCATATATACACACACGGTAATGTACACAGACCCATATATACACACACACGGTAATGTACACAGACCCATATATACACACACGGTAATGTACACAGACCCATATATACACACACACGGTAATGTACACAGACCCATATATACACACACGGTAATGTACACAGACCCATATATACACACACGGTAATGTACACAGACCCATATACTGTGTGTGTGTGTGTGTGTGTGTGTGTGTGTGTGTGTGTGTGTGTGTGTGTGTGTGTGTGTGTGTGTGTGTGTGTGTGTGTGTGTGTGTGTGTGTGTGTGTGTGTGTGTATATATATATATACAGTGCCTTGCGAAAGTATTCTTCACAAAAAAAAAACAGTTTTATATCTTTATGTTTGAAGCCTGAAATGTGGCAAAAGGTCGCAAAGTTCAAGGGGGCCGAATACTTTCGCAAGGCACTGTATACACATATATACACACACGGTAATGTATACAGACCATTTTATATACACACACATATGGTAATGTATACAGACCCATATACACACACACACACACACACACACACACACACACACACACACACACACACACACACACACACACACACACACACACACACACACACACACACACACACACACACACACACACACACACACACACACACACACACACACACACACACACACACACACACACGGTAATGTATACAGACCCATATACACGCACGCGGCATGCTAGGCAGCATCCCAAATGACACCCTATTCCCTGCACTATATACATAAGGAAAAGGGTGCCATTTGGAACACACACATAGAGAAGGGTAACCTGTGCTGCTTGTAGTATTAATGTGCAGGGATTTTTCGGCGAGACGAGCGAAGAAGAGGAGGGGTTAGATTTACCTTCTGAGCACGTTCTTCATTGTTTTTGGCCGTCAGGTGTCTTCAGTTGTTTGCTGAAGTCTGGCTTGTTTGCTGAAGTCTCTCGTCTGCAGGACATCTTGCTCCAGCCACTTGCACTATGGAAGAAGAGCCAGAGGAAGAGAAGATACTTTTTTGAATACCATACACAGACAACATTAATTACTACATATTATATGGTTGTTTTCTACCTTGATGGCAGCAAAGACAGACGGACGGACGGACGGACTAAAACTAAACACCCCGACAGACAGACAGACAGACAGACAGACAGACAGACAGACAGACAGACTAAACTAAACACCCCGACAGACAGACAGACTAAACTAAACACCCAGACAGACAGACAGACAGACTAAACTAAACACCCAGACAGACAGACTAAACTAAACACCCAGACAGACAGACTAAACTAAACACCCAGACAGACAGACTAAACTAAACACCCAGACCGACAGACCGACAGACCGACAGACCGACAGACAGACAGACAGACCGACAGACCGACAGACCGACAGACCGACAGACAGACCGACAGACAGACAGACAGACAGACAGACAGACAGACAGACAGACAGACAGACAGACAGACAGACAGACAGACAGACAGACAGACAGACAGACAGACAGACAGACAGACAGACAGACAGACAGACAGACAGACAGACAGACTAAACTAAACACCCCAGCAGTAGCACCGACCGCGGCTCAGTCAGAAGGCCTCAGTGTTATTGTAAGACAGAGTTGTTTTATACCAGTCCATATGTGCTCTTCTTTATGTGCACATTCCAAGACTAAAGGACAGTTACCAGGAATGTAAACCATCCCTCTCTCCCTGACAAGTCACAATGTTTCGACATCCAGCTGCCTAAAAAACCTCCCGCAAACAAGAGCAGGCGGGCAAAACCTAGGAGTCCAGCTCTCCCAGCTCCCGTCGCCTTCCTCTGCAGTCTGGAATAACAGTTCCCTCATCCAGGCAAAACACAAAGCTTCTCTTTAGTGTCAGGGTGAGTTATGGCTTTCAGGCAACAGATGTTTTGGACTAAAATCATTTAAATCAGAGCACCGAGAGTGGGAGTGCACCTCTCTACTCAACCCAGGCAGGCTAGGCAGGCTACCTGGCTACAGTACGACGCCCAAAAATAGCAACTGTTGGAACACATGGAGCAGACAATAATGACCTAACGTTACATAAGGGAGGGAAAGGGGGATACCTAGTCAGCTGTACAACTGAATGCAATCAACTGAAATGTGTCTTCCACATTTAACTCAAGCCCTCTGAATCAGAGATGTGCAGGGGGCTGCCTTAAATTGTCATCGGCTATGTTTGGTGCATAATGTCTGAAAACACACTTACATCACACTGTCAGTTATATCAAAGGCTCGTCATTCAATTGCACATAATCAATACTTGGAAAATATCTGGATCTGGTAATGAAAGACAACTCACCAAGACATCAGAACAAGCAATACCTCAACTCTCAGTGTTAACATACACACTGGTCTACCAGGGAACAGTACTCACTGTAGCGTACCGTGGGGGACCCAACCAATCAAGAACTTATGCTCTCTCTGCATTCACTTTATAGACAGAAAATAACAAGAGTAGGTATGGAAAATAGAATAGTGTTCTCTGTGTTCCTCCCAACACTTTTCCAGCTCTTCATATACCAGTTAATACTAATCAGTCAGTGGTATAGAGAATAGGATAAAATAGATGTGTTCCTCCCTCCTCCCAGCAGGCTGATGGATGTAGCGGTCCTCTGGTTGTCACAGTGAGCTAATCCCTTCTGGATGAAGAGAGGGACAGGAAGAGCAGCAGGGGATACAGAAATCCTTCAGGATAGAGTGTAGAGACCATCCCTGCCGCACAGGGATTAGGAAGAGGCATTTGCAACATAATTTTAAAATTGCCCCAAAGATGAAATTTTTGCTCTCCACAAAAAGCCGGAGGCAATATTCTTCCAGGAGATGTGAATGCGGTGTTAGCCCAGGGTTTTGTGGAGATATGGATTGTAGTCTAGGGTTGAGCCCTGCTGGTTACTTCCACTCAGCCTTGTGTTAAAGTCAGAGGCTCTAAGAAGACTGACAACCTCAACACTTGATTCATCCTCAACTGCATTGACCTACTTATATGGACTTGAAGTCATTGCATTGGTCAATTGATTACTAGATTTTAAAATGTGTGAGATCACTTGGAACACATATGCTGTATATGTGTACAAATCTGAGGAGATGTAACACGTTTAGTAGGCTCTCATATTTTGAAGAACTTATCTGATGTTTATTGCACCAGCTTGTATGTTGAACAAAGGGAAGGGACCCCAATGTCCAAAGTTTGTTTTCTTGTGTAATGACTCCACATACAGTTTTTGATGTAGGCATTGTAAAAAAGCCTTATAAAATGGCTTAGTGAACACCTGGGACAACATGGTAACTACCATAGGTGGATGAGGAGAGAGGAGACTCAACCAAAGATGAGAAGTGAGCAGGAGAGGACAGTGTTCTTCTCATAGAAATAAAACGAGGTTGCCAGCTCTTAGTCCACACACACCAGTGGTGGGTTCGGTGTCAAAAGAAGAACGTGTAAAGCCCTTGTTAAGGTCAACGGCATCATGAACTTTATCCAGTATCAGGACAGTTTAGCCAAAAACCTGGTTGCCTCTGCCAGGAGGCAGAATATTTGGCCAGCAAGACCTTAACCCCAAACACATCAAATTCCACAAAGATATTGTTAGTCTCCAGACTTGAACCCCATTGAAAACCTGTGGTTTAAATGAACGATGGTAGTCCATAAGGGCAGACCAAGGATATCACATATCTGGAAAGACTGGGAGGGATCTTAGACCATTCCTCCATACAATGTGTTCTCCAATCTAATTCAACGTTTTAGAAAAAGGCTGTGCCGTTATCCTCGCAAGGGGAGGGTGCCCTTTTTGACCAATTGTAATTCGTAAAAAATATTTACATTTTCTATTTCTTTAAGCATTAAATATAGCTCAGTATTTGTATAATTTATTTTAGACAGTATTTTTTGCTCATCTTTATCAAGGGTGCCAATCATTTCGATCATGACTGTATATGACTGAAACATACGACAGTAGCTAAGTTTGACCAATACAGCTAACCTGGCACTACTAGTGAAGTTACTGGAAATACCCTTTTAATACACATTTATCCACATCCCAGGGACTAAATTGACCCATTAGAGATCCTATTTATTTGTATTTGATATGGAATCAGCACCGTAAACAGCCCTATAAACCAATATGTCTTCTTCACAGAGATAGTCTACAGGCATGTGAAACTAGACTGGCTCCAGACCAGTCGGAGGTGTTGCTCCAGAGCAGCGTGAGATCCATGTAGTGCCATTTGTTCACTATAGATATAGAGTGAGTCCTTAATGGTCCTCTATTCCCTATATAGTGGACTACTTCTGACCAGAGCCGTATGGGCCCTAGTCAAAAGTAGTGCACAATATAGGGAAATGGGGTGCCATTTGAGATGCAGGCATAGTGGAGTTGTGGAGGCCTTTCTTCACCACACGTCTGAATGCCTGCCTTTTAATGGCCTGGCATCGGGCTGAACAGGACAGAGATCCACGCAGCTCATCCACAGGGAGGGAAGCAGAAAGGAAGCATCCCAATCATAACTATGCCTGGTAAATCCAGGCTATAGAGAACACATCTCAAACTCCAGCGAGAAATAGTTTGTAGCTCTGTCTACGACCACCCATCCAGATGAATGTATGACTCCCTGCACAGTTGCTTCCTGCTGAAGACTGGGCTATGATTGACATTCTTTCCACACCTTCCTAGGAGAGGAGTGAGTTACCACGTTTCCATCCACAGTAAAGCCATATTGGATTTTTTTAAAAATCACAGCTGTGATGGAAACAGGAATTTTCGGTGTAATTTAATAAATGCAGATAGATAATTTGTGGGATCTTTTTGTGTCGGTCAAAATTAATTATGCGCAAAATGAAAAATGAAAAAAATTAAACGCAAATATTGATATAATAACCATCATATCGAAGTAATTTGGAGTCACGTGATGATATGGTGTGTGTTCCTCCGTATAGCTGTGGCGGTCATGACTTTTTGTCAGTGGGTTATTGAAAAAGACTGCCGGTTTCAAGGTAAGTGACCGTTAATTAACAAACAAGTTTAGCATCTCCAAGCCTCCAGGCATAAAAGCTGCTGAAGCGGGCCTTTGGAACATTTTCATTTAAAAAAGTATAATCAATCAATTTTATATACACCATCACAATAAATGCATTATTTATTTTAGTCAGGTCAAAAGAAACATTATGATATGAACAGCATTTATTTCAAAAGAACAGAATATGAGTTTGCCTGTTGTACAGTGGCAAGAAAAAGTATGTGAACCCTTTGGAATTACCTGGAGTTCTGCATAAATTGGTCATAAAATGTGATCTGATCATCATCTAAGTCACAACAATAGACAAACACAGTGTGCTTAAACTAATAACCCATAGGCTAATGACTTCTCCAAAAGCTAATTGGAGTCAGGAGTCAGCTAACCTGGAGTCCAATAAATGAGACCAGATTGAAGATGTTGGTTAGAGCTGCCCTGCCCTATAAAAAACACAAGAAGTATTACTATTACTAAGTACTACTATAAGTAGTATTACTATAAGTACTATTCACAAGAAGCATTGCCTGATGTGAACCATGCCTCGAACAAAAGAGATCTCAGAAGACCTAAGATTAAGAATTGTTGACTTGTAAGACCAATTGTCTATAAATGGAGAAAGTTCAGCACTGTTGCTACTCTCCCTAGGAGTGGCCGTCCTGTAAAGATGACTGCAAAAGCACAGCACAGAATGCCCAATGAGGTTAAGAATAATCCTAGTGTCAGCTAAAGACTTACAGAAATCTCTGGAACATGCTAACATCTCTGTTGACGAGTCTACAATACGTAAAACACTAAACAAGAATAGTCTGAAGTTCGCAAAAGAGCATCTGGATGTTCCACAGAGCTACTGCCAAAATATTCTATGGACAGATTAAACTAAAGTTGAGTTGTTTGGAAGGAAGGAACACACAACACTATGGGTGGAGAAAAAAAGGCACAGCACACTGACATCAAAACCTCATCCCAACTATAAAGTATGGTGGAGGGAGCATCATTGTTTGGTGCTGCTTTGCTGCCTCAAGGCTTGGACAGCTTGCTATCATCAATGGAAAAATGAATTCCCAAGTTTATCAAGACATTTTGCAGGAGAATGTAAGGCTATCTGTTCACCAATTGAAGCTCAACAGAAGTTGGGTGATGCAACAGGACAACGACCCAAAACACAGAAGTAAATCAACAACAGAATGGCTTCAACAGAAGAAAATACGCCTTCTGGAGTGGCCCAGTCCTGACCTCAACCTGATTGAGATGCTGTGGCATGACCTCGAGAACGGTTCACACCAGACATCCAAGGAATATTGCTGAACTGAAACAGTTTTATAAAGACGAATGGTCCAAAATTCCTCCTGACCATTGTGCAGAAAACGTTTGGTTGAGGTTATTGCTGCCAAAAAGGAGGGTTAAATCCAAGGTTTCACATACTTTTCCCACCCTGCACTGTGAATGTTTACACGTTGTGTTCAATAAATACATGAAAACGCATAATTGTTTGTGTGTTATTAGTTTAACCAGACTGTGGTTGTCTATTGTTGTGACTTAGATGAAGATCATATCAAATTTGATGACCAATTGAAGCAGAAATCCAGATAACTACAAAGGGTTCACGTACTTTTTCTTGCCACTGCGTGTTATCTGGCTATGCTCCATGCTATAGGCTTTTCATTTCGCTGACAAGATATGCGTATAAGTCCCGTGCCATTATTCTATATTATTTTATTTTATAGTAAGAATAATATAATTTAACTTAACTGAATAAAATAGCAAGGATAGTTTTCCCCATTCTGGAGAGAGTGCGCATATGAAGTGGCTATGTTGAGCGTAAAAGTGATCATTTGAAATAGATCCTATACACTATATTTAGAGTTATTTGGCAACTTTAGTTGTGAATGATACACACCTTAGAATGTCTTAGAAATCAAAACATATATGTCTGCATGATGCGACTACAGGCTATTTTGAGAAAGTAGCAAAGAGAGCTTGCGCTCTGTTCCTGTTCCTTATTTCACTCCAGACATCAAACCACTGCTTGAGGAGCATGCACTCGCTGCCAGACAGGAGATATTCTGAACAAACTCCATATGCCATGGGCTCTCCAACCCTTTTCTGCAGCTTCCCAGTGCTTACTTTGGGAAACCAAGTGAAATCTGTTTGGGAACATCAATAGTAATATGTTTTTGCAACAAAACATATTTCACTAAACTGTGGACAGCCCCAATGGAAAAAGAGGCACATTTGCTATTTAATGCAACAGTTTTTGTGACAAAACTATCAGCAGAGTTGACAATGCGATGGAAACACATTGAACTTGAGATTTTTATTTGGTACATGAAAACTTACGTTTTGTATCCACAACATGTCCGTTTGGTAGAAACACCACTGGAAATGTGCAGATGTTCTTTATGCAGACCAGGAAAGGCATACTATGTGAAAACTAAATAAGAATATATTGGGCAATGCTACCATCTGTATTAATAAAACATCCAGTAAATATCATTATATCTGCAGCAATTAGCAAAATAGTTGTGACTAAATGGCTAAAATACAGATGGTTAAGTTCACTTATTCTAACTATTAACCTTTCCCTAAAAGTGATCATTTGGTCAACACTAATACTGTGAGTCTGTGACACTCTCCTATGAACATATTCTAATACATGGATCTGTTTTGCACATCGGCAAACATGGTGGCCTGTCTGCATAACTCTCCTCAAACAAACCCAGTTGTAAAACCGGACACTAACAAATCACTACATGAGAGCTTCAATTTCCAAGCAATTACTGGGCCCACTTTTTAATGTTGAGGTATAATATCTGGATGGCAATATTTGTCCGACTGCTTGTTTATTTTTAAATCGTTGAACATATTTACGTAAGATTTATGTATCAAATATTTGAGGTTATGCTACCATAAACTCAAATGCAAATCAAGTAGTTTGTTGGTTTACTAAATCAAACAGATAGCTTCAGACAAAGTCACAGTGCGTGTTTGTGTGTGACTAAACAGACTTTCGATCAAAGGGCAAACTGGAAACCATATATCCTAAGGCTGCATTTATTGTACCTGGGGATTTTAACAAAGCAAATTTGAGAAGGCTAAATTCTACCAGCATATTGATAGCGCTACATGCATGTGCAATACCCTTGAACACTGCTACTCTAATTTCCGCAATGCATACAAAGCCCTCCCCTTCGGCAAATACGACCATGACGCCATCTTGCTCCTACCGTCTTATAGGCAGAAACTCAAACAGGATGTACCAGTGACGAGAACCATTCAACGCTGGTCTGACCAATTGGAAGCCACACTACAGGATTGTTTTGATCACCTGGACTGGAATGTGTTCCGGCAAGCCTCAGAGAACAACATCGACCTATACGCTGACTCGGTGAGTGCATTTATAAAGAAGTGCATTGGAGATGTTGTACCCACTGTGACTATTAAAACCTACCCTAACCATAAACTGTGGATGGATGGCGGCATTCGCACCACACATGATCCACCGCCATTTAACCATGGAAAGAGATCTGGGAATATGACTGAACATAAACAGTGTAGTTATTCCCTAAAAGATTTAGATGCACTATTGTAAAGTGGCTGTTCCACTGGATGTCATAAGGTGAATGCACCAATTTGTAAGTCGCTCTGGATAAGAGCGTCTGCTAAATGACTTAAATGTAAATGTAATGTTAAATGCAAGGCAATCAAACAAGTGAAATGCCGGTACAGGGACAAGGTAGAGTCGCGTCTCGTGTCTGAGGCGTTGAATTGCATGTAGCAGGGTCTACAGGAAGTCACAGACTATAAAAAGAAAACCAGCCATGTCACGGACGTCACGCTTCCAGACAAACTAAACACCATCTTTGCCCGCTTTGAGGACAATACAGTGCCACCATCATGGCCCGCTAACAAGGACCCCCCCCCCCTCCTTATTCATGGCTGACGTGAGTAAAACATTTAAACATGTTAACCCTCGCAAGGCTGAACAGCAGACTGGAATAAGGGTTGATTGAATATGTCCGTGAACACACCAGCCAGCTGTTCTGCGCATGCTCTGAGGATGCGGCTGGGGATGTCGTCTGGGCCTGCAGCCCTCCCTGCAATGGTTAACACATTAAAATATTTTACTCACGTTGGATGCAGTGAAGGAGAGCCCGCAGGTTTTGGTAGCTGGCCGTGTCAGTGGCACTGTATTGTCCTCACAGCGAGCAAAGAAGATGTTTAGTCGTAGTCCGCAACTCGGCTGGTTTTTCTTTTGTAGTCCGTGACTGACTGTAGACCCTGCCACATACCTCTCGTGTCTGAGGCATTGAATTGCAACTCTACTTTGTCTCTATACTGATGCTTAGCTTGTTTGATTGCCTTGCCGAGGGAATAGCTACACTGTTTGTATTTGGTCATGTTTCCGGTCACCTTGTCCTGATTAAAAGCAGTGGTTCACACTTTCAGTTTTGGGCGAATGCTGCCATCAATCCACGGTTTCTGGTTGGGGAATGTTTTAATAGACGCTGTGGGTATAACATTACCGATGCACTTGCTAATAAACTCGCGCACCGAATCAGCGTATTCATCAATGTTGTTGCTCAACGCTATGCGGAACATTTCCCTGTCCACTTGATCGAAGCAATCTTGAAGCGTGGAATCTGATTGGTCAGACCAGCGTTGAACAGACCTGACCATGGGTGCTTCCTGTTTAGGTTTCTGTCTATAGGCTCGGCGCAACAAAATGGAGTCGTGGTCAGCTTTTCCGAAAGGAGGGCGGGGGAGGGCCTTATATGCGTTGCAGAAGTTAGAATAACAATGATCCAGGGTTTTGCCAGCCCGGGTTGCGCAATCAATATGCTGGTAAAATTTAGGGAGCCTTGTTTTCAGATTAGCCTTGTTAAAATCCCCAGCTAAAATACATGCGGCCTGTGGTTTCAAGTTTACATAGAGTCAAATGAAGTTATTTGAGGGCCGTCGATGTGTCTGCTTGGGGGATAATATACACGACTGTGATTATGATCGAAGAGAATTCTCTTGGTGGATAATGAGGTCGGCATTTGATTGTGAGGAATTCTAAGTCAGGTGAACAAAAGGACTTGAGTTCCTGTATGTTGTTATGATCACACCACGTCTCGTTAATCATAAGGCATACACCCCCGCCCTTCTTCTTACCTGAGAGATGCTTGTTTCTGTCGGCGCGATGCGTGAAGAAACCAGGTGGCTGTACCGACTCCGATTGCGTGTCTCGAGTGAGCCATGTTTCCGTGAAACAAAGAATTTTGCAGTTTCTGATGTCTCTCTGGAAGGCAAACCTTGCTCGGATTTACTGGCCACTTTAATAATTTGATCACTAGTCATGTTATACAATACCTCTAAATAATGCCACTTTAATAATGCTTACATATCTTACATTACTCATCTCATACGTACAGCTGAAGTCGGAAGTTTACATACACCTCAGCCAACTACATTTAAACTTAGTTTTTCACAATTCCTGACATGTTATCCTAGTAAATATTCTCTGTCTTAAGTCAGTTAGGATCACCACTTTATTTTAAGAATGTGAAATGTAGGAATAATGGTAGAGAGAATTATTTATTTCAGCTTTTATTTCTTTCATCACATTCCCAGTGGGTCAGAAGTTTACATACACTCAATTAGTATTTGGTAGCATTGCCTTTAAATTTTATAACTTGGGTCAAACTTTTTTGGAAGCCTTCCACAAGCTTCCCACAATAAGTTGGGTGAATTTTGGCCCATTCCTCCTGACAGAGCTGGTGTAACTGAGTAAGGTTTGTAGGCCTCCTTGCTCACACACTTTTTCAGTTCTGCCCACAAATTTTCTATAGGATTGAGGTTAGGCCTTTGTGATGGCCACTCCAATACCATGACTTTGTTGTCCTTAAGCCATTTTGCCACAATTTTGGAAGTATGCTCGGGGTTGTCCATTTGGAAGACCCATTTGCGACCAAGCTTTAACGTCCTGACTGATGTCTTGAGATGTTGCTTTAATATATCCACATAATTTCCTACCTCATGATGCCATCCATTTTGTGAAGTGCACCAGTCCCTCCTGCAGGAAAGCACCCCCATGACATGATGCTGCCACCCCTGTGCATCACGGTTTTCTTCGGCTTGCAAGCCTTCCAATTTTTCCTCCAAACATAATGGTTATTATGGCCCAAACAGTTCTATATTTTTTTTCTCCATCAGACCAGAGGGCATTTCTCCAAAAAAGCACGATCTTTGTCCCCATGTGCAATTTCAAACCGTAGTCTAGCTTTTTTAATGGCGGTTTTGGAGAAGTGGCTTCTTCCTTGTTGAGCGGCCTTTCAGTTTATGTCAATATAGGACTCATTTTTACCGTGGAAATTGATACTTCTGTACCTGTTTCCTCCAGCATCATCACAAGGTCCTTTGCTGTTGTTCTCGGATTGATTTGGACTTTTCGCACCAAAGTACGTTCATCTCTAGGATAAAGAACGCATCTCCTTCCTGAGCGGTATGACGGCTGCGTGATCCCATGGTGTTTATACTTGCGTACTATTGTTTGCACAGATGAATGTGATATGGAAATTGCTCCCAAGGATGAACCAGACTTGTGGAGGTCTACAATTATTTTTCTGATGTCTTGGCTGATTTCTTTGGATTTTCCCATGATGCCAAGCAAAGAGGCACTGAGTTTGAAGGTAGGCCTTGAAATACAATCACAGGTACACCTCCAATTGACTCAAATTATGTCAATTAGCCTATCAAAAGTTTCTAAAGCCATGACATCATTTTCTGGAATTTTACAAGCTGTTTAAAGGCACAGTCAACTTAGTATATGTAATCTTGACAGTGAATTGACAGTGAATTATAAGTGAAATAATCTGTCTGTAAACAATTGTTGGAAAAATGTATTGCGTCATGCACAAAGTAGATGTCCTAACCGACTTGCCAACACTATAGTTTGTTAACAAGAAATTTGTGGAGTGGTTGAAAAACGAGTTTTAATGACTCCAACCTAAGTGTATGTAAACTTCAGACTTCAACTGTACATACTTTGACCATTCAGCTATAAAGCTATGTGTGCTCTCGAAGCCATTTCATTTACCACAGTAAATATAATATTACGTTTAAGAATATTCACAGAATGAAAGCTAAAATCCGTCATGAAGCTGGTTGAGAGAATGCCAAGTGTGTGCAAAGCTGTCATCAAGACAAAGGGTGGCTACTTTGAAGAATCTAAATTTGTTCAACACTTTTTTGGTTACTACATGATTCCATATGTGTTATTTCATAGTTTGATGTCTTCACCATGATTCTACAATGTAGAAAATAGTAAAAATAAAGAAAAACCCTTGAATGAGTAGGTGTGTCCAAAAGTTTGAATGGTACTATATGAATATGAAAAACACACAAAACAAAACACAAAACAAAGCAATATGCAGATGCTGCAGTTGATGTGTACCAGATATATCAGTTCTCACATTCTCATAAGTGGTGCACGTGTATAGGATAGATCTGAATATTACTAATAGCAATATCTTTCTTTTAATCTTTTTTTTAAGGAGATAATATCAACCTCCTTAAAATAATCATAGTGTTGAAATGTGCTTAGCTGTCCTTTGTTCCTTTGTTTCCTGATACCTTTTAATTGAGGAAATTCTGGTGAGAGAAATGTGAGCCCACATGAGCTCCTAGGGGGGCAAGGGGGGGGGGCTTACCATATCACTTCCTTCAGGGTTAATATTCTCCAGCCTAAGAAGAGGGGAAAGAGAGAGAGATGGAGAGAGGACAGACAGACAGAGGAGGAGGAGAGAGAAATAGGGAATTGAGAGCGAGAAAAAAGACATGCCGGTTAGCTCCATCAGTTTCCTTTCCTTAGAGCGGCAGAATGAGATCACTTCCCAAATCTTCCTCACATCCAATAATTGCGTTCTGTTCTGGGGGTTTTCAGAGTCGATGATCAAGAACAGAAGACACCCTCGACATATTAAAAGTGCCACCAGACCCCAGCCATTATTCCCCCGATAATACCCAGTATATTTGCCACGGAGGGAGGAGGACTGTTAAGTTATTAATGTTTACTGCTATATATAACTACTGGGATCAATTGTCCATATGTGCTGAGGTGAGGGGTTGAATCATCTGTTGGTGTGTAGCAGGATTGAGCACCTTTACAGAGAAAAGACTACTGTAATTACAGCAGTGTGTGACGAGATTCATGGATATCAAGCCAGTCTCTCTCGCTCTCCCTCTCTCAATGAACTGATATCACTTGTTAAATCTAGGTGAAGTGGAATCTTCAGTTAGGTACTAAAATAACACATTTTGACACTCTCCCTGTCTGTCTCTCTCTCAACCCCTGTCATTCTCCTTAAAGTGCCAATGGATGGGTCCCAAAAGTAATCCTATTCCCTATATAGTGTACTACTTTTACTAATATAGGGTTAGGGTGGCATTTGGTATGCACATCGTGTGATTTCCCCAGCAGCCAGCCAGTCAGTCAGTCTTCTCCTCTCAGGGAAAGCACAACAACTCCTCAGCTCATTGACAAAGGCATTACACGGATCACCTCCCATTATAAAGGTACATACTCAATCATAGTGGGCCTGCCACTGACCTGCCTGCCTGGGAGAATAAAGGTTCAGAACATGCCTTTCCATATTCCAGCTCAGATAATGGGATTGTGCTCGGCTATCAATTACCCTTTCCTTACTAAGAGGAAAGCTGGGCGGCACCTTGAAGAGCATGAAGAGATGAAAAGGGATGTTTTTCTAATTAGATTGCCTTGTTTTATGCCAAATAGCCTGGCAAACTGAATGCTCTTCATGCCAACCAATAAGTCCAGTCAATTTAAACAATTTAAATAATTAGAATAAAAAGTAATATCAAATAAATATAATAACAGAAAAACATTTGTTTGACAAACGTTTTATAGTAAAGAATGCTTTGGAAACAAAAAACAACGGGATTTATTTTTCAAGTGGAGTGTGGAGTTCACACCAACCAAGATACCAAGGCTTATTGAAATATAGATTTGCTTCTGACAGAAAGTTATATATTCCCTTAAGTAGAAATGTAATTACTTCTAAACTTCACCAGCAAATATTGCCTGCCTGCCTCCATCCTAGTGGACAATGCAGTTTTCATTTGAAAGGTTCTGGTAGTTAAGAACTGACTCCACCACCCAACCAACCCCCGTCCAACAACCACCTAAACAAAACAAAAATCACATTAATTAGCCCTCTTCAGACAGGCAGGTCTGAAGGACTTGATTGATTTCCTATACAGTGCAACTCTTGACTGACAACCTCACACGGAGGACGAGGGGACTCTCCAATATATTTCCAAACCATTGGATATTGGATTTTTTGTCATCCCCTCCACCCGTTTTACAACCACCCCCATTCCATTCATTCACCTTGTCGACCAGCCTGAAGAACAAAGCAGAGTTGCCTTTGCAATGGCAAGTAAACAAACTGGACCATTATAGATGTTAGCAAATTCTCCATCACCATTTCCATGGAAAGGGAAGAAGAAGAAGAAGGGGAAAGAGTGAGGAAATAACAGTTTAGCATCTCGTTGCTTATGCTTATTCAATGCTACTCACTTCTACAATCTATTTCCCAACTTTTCTACATACTGCTGATGTTGTGAGTGACCGTGAGAGCAGAGGGAGAGAGGTCTGTTAGCTAATCAGAGTGGCCCTGTGTGGCAGGGTTGGGGTCAACCAATTCAATTAATTAATTTCAGGAAATCAATGCCAATTTTTCTTATTGAAAAGTAATTGCAATTTGAAATTGAAAGGTAAATTACATTCTAAATTGACTGAATTGAAATACAGTCAGTCAGAGAAGAGGGAGAGAGAATGGCGAATTAGTTAAGCAGAATGGGTTTCTGTGCCAGGGCTGAGGAAAGAAGAAACGTGAAAATTTGATTTATGTTTAATTCCTGAATTGACATGGAATCGACCCTAACTCTGTTCTGTGGTCTGTTAGGGTATGCTATGTTGTGGTGTGTTGGGGTGATAGAGTACGTACTCGGCTGCCGCCTGCTGCAGCCGCTTGGCCTGGTGTAGGGCCTAGTCCCTCTCTTCATTTGACAGACACAGCCAGGCCATCGCCGCCTGGTCCCTATGGCTCTGAGACTGGTTGATCTCCTCCACTAGGGCTGAGGGATGAAGAGAGAGGGAGGAGATGGTGGGGGAAGAGAAAGTGAGAGAGAAATAGTAATAGAAAGGCAGAACAAATTGTAAGAAAGAAAAATATAGAGGGAGAGAAAGAGAGAGAGGGAGGGAAAGAGATGGAGAGGGAGGGAGAGAAAGAGACGGAGAGGGAGAGAAAGAGACAGAGAGGGAGGGAGAGAAAGAGTCAGAGAGGGAGGGAGAGAAAGAGACAGAGAGGGAGGGAGAGAAAGAGACAGAGAGGGAGGGAGAGAAAGAGACAGAGAGGGAGAGAAAGAGACAGAGAGGGAGGGAGAGACAGAGGGAGGGAGAGAAAGAGACGGAGAGGGAGAGAAAGAGACAGAGAGGGAGGGAAAGAGACGGAGAGGGAGGGAGAGAAAGAGACGGAGAGGGAGACAAAGAGACAGAGAGGGAGGGAGAGAAAGAGACAGAGAGGGAGAGAAAGAGACAGAGAGGGAGGGAGAGACAGAGGGAGGGAGAGAAAGAGACGGAGAGGGAGGGAAAGAGACAGAGAGGGAGGGAGAGAAAGAGACGGAGAGGGAGGGAGAGAAAGAGACAGAGAGGGAGGGAAAGAGACGGAGAGGGAGGGAGAGAAGGAGACAGAGGGAGGGAAAGAGACAGAGAGGGAGGGAGAGAAAGAGACGGAGAGGGAGGGAGAGAAAGAGACAGAGAGGGAGAGAAAGAGACAGAGAGGGAGGGAGAGAAAGAGACGGAGAGGGAGGGAGAGAAAGAGACAGAGAGGGAGAGAAAGAGACAGAGAGGGAGGGAGAGAAAGATACAGAGAGGGAGAGAAAGAGAGAGGGAGAGAAAGATACAGAGAGGGCGGGAGAGACAGAGACGGAGAGGTAGAGAAAGAGACGGAGAGGGAGGGAGAGAAAGAAATAGAGATAGTTGGAGGGAGAGTGATGGAGAGGGAGAGAAAGAGACGGAGAGGGAGAGAAAGAAATAGAGATAGAGGGAGGGAGAGAGACGGAGAGGGAGGGAAAGAGACAGAGAGGGAGGGAGAGAAAGAAATAGAGATAGAGGGAGGGAGAGAGACGGAGAGGGAGGGAAAGAGACAGAGAGTGAGGGAGAGAAAGAAATAGAGATAGAGGGAGGGAGAGAGACGGAGAGGGAGGGAGAGAAAGAGACAGAGAGACAGAGAGGGAGAGAAAGAACAGAGAGGGAGGGGAGAGAAAGAGACAGAGAGACAGAGAGGGAGAAAAGAGACAGAGAGGGAGGGAGAGAAAGAGACAGAGAGGGAGAGAAAAAGAGACAGAGAGGGAGGGAGAGAAAGAAATAGAGATAGAGGGGAGAAAGAAATAGAGATAGAGAGGAGGGAGAGAAAGACGGAGAGGGAGGGAAAGAGACAGAGAGGGAGGGAGAGAAAGAAATAGAGATAGAGGGAGGGAGAAGACGGAGAGAGGGAGAGAAAGAGAAAAGAGACAGAGATAGAGGGAGAGAAAGAGACAGAGAGGGAGGGAGGGAGAGAAAGAGATGGAGAGGGAGAGAAAGAAATAGAGATAGAGGGAGGGAGAGAGACGGAGAGGGAGGGAAAGAGACAGAGAGGGAGGGAGAGAAAGAAATAGAGATAGAGGGAGGGAGAGAGACGGAGAGGGAGGGAAAGAGACAGAGAGGGAGGGAGAGAAAGAAATAGAGATAGAGGGAGGGAGAGAGACGGAGAGGGAGGGAGAGAAAGAGACAGAGAGACAGAGAGGGAGAGAAAGCGACAGAGAGGGAGGGAGAGAAAGAGACAGAGAGACAGAGAGGGAGAGAAAGCGACAGAGAGGGAGGGAGAGAAAGAGACAGAGAGGGAGAGAAAGAGACGGAGAGGGAGGGAGAGAAAGAAATAGAGATAGAGGGGGAGAAAGAAATAGAGATAGAGGGAGGGAGAGAGACGGAGAGGGAGGGAAAGAGACAGAGAGGGAGGGAGAGAAAGAAATAGAGATAGAGGGAGGGAGAGAGACAGAGAGGGAGGGAGAGAAAGAGACAGAGAGACAGAGAGGGAGAGAAAGAGACAGAGAGGGAGGGAGAGAAAGAGACAGAGAGGGAGAGAAAGAGACGGAGAGGGAGGGAGGGAGAGAAGGAGGGAATAAAGAGAGATAGAGGGGGAGAAAGAAATAGAGATAGAGGGAGAGAAAGAAATAGAGATAGAGGGAGAGAAAGAGACAGAGAGGGAGGGAGGGAGAGAAAGAGACAGAGAGGGATAGAAAGAGACAGAGGGGGAGGGAGAGACATAGAGGGAAAGAGACGGAGAGGGCGGGAGAGAAAGAGACAGAGGGGGAGAGAAAGAGACAGAGGGGGAGGGAGAGAGACAGAGAGGGGAGAGAAAGAGACGGAGAGGGAGGGAGAGAAAGAGACAGAGAGGGAGGGAAAGAGACGGAGAGGGAGGGAGAGAGACGAGAGGGAGGGAGAGAAAGAGACAGAGAGGGAGAGAAAGAGACAGAGAGGGAGGGAGAGAAAGAGACGGAGAGGGAGGGAGAGAAAGAGACGGAGAGGGAGGGAGAGAAAGAGACGGAGAGGGGGGAGGGAGAAAGAGAAGAGACAGAGAGGGGGGAGAGAAAGATACAGAGAGGGAGGGAGAGACAGAGGGAGGGAAAGAGACGGAGAGGGAGGGAGAGAAAGAGACAGAGGGGAGAGAGAAAGAGACAGAGGAGGAGGGAGAGAGACAGAGAGGGAGGGAAAGAGACGGAGAGGGAGGGAGAGAAAGAGACAGAGAGGGAGGGAAAGAGACTGAGAGGGAGGGAGAGAGACGAGAGGGAGGGAGAGAAAGAGACAGAGAGGGAGAGAAAGAGACGGAGAGGGAGAGAAAGAGACGGAGAGGGAGGGAGAGAAAGAAATAGAGATAGAGGGAGGGAGAGAGACGGAGAGGGAGGGAAAGAGACAGAGAGGGAGGGAGAGAAAGAAATAGAGATAGAGGGAGGGAGAGAGATGGAGAGCGAGGGAAAGAGACAGAGAGGGAGGGAGAGAAAGAAATAGAGATAGAGGGAGGGAGAGAGACGGAGAGGAAGGGAGAGAAAGAGACAGAGAGACAGAGAGGGAGAGAAAGCGACAGAGAGGGAGGGAGAGAAAGAGACAGAGAGGGAGAGAAAGTGACAGAGAAGGAGGGAGAGAAAGAGACAGAGAGGGAGAGAAAGAGACAGAGAGGGAGAGAAAGAAATAGAGATAGAGGGAGAGGGAGAGAGAGAGGGAGAGAAAGAAATAGAGATAGAGGGAGAGAAAGAGACAGAGGGGGAGGGAGAGACAGAGAGGGAGGGAAAGAGACGGAGAGGGAGGGAGAGAAAGAGACAGAGGGGGAGAGAAAGAGACAGAGGAGGAGGGAGAGAGACAGAGAGGGAGGGAAAGAGACGGGAGAGGGAGGGAGAGAAAGAGACAGAGAGGGAGGGAAAGAGACTGAGAGGGAGGGAGAAGAGAGACGGAGGGAGAGAGAAAGAGACAGAGAGAGACAGAGAGGGAGAGAGAAAGAGACGGAGAGGGAGGGAGAGAAAGAGACGGAGAGGGAGGGAGAGAAAGAGACGGAGAGGGAGGGAGAGAAAGAGACGGAGAGGGAGGGAGAGAAAGAGACAGAGAGGGAGAGAAAGAGACAGAGGGGGAGGGAGAGAGACAGAGAGGAGGGAAAGAGACGGAGAGGGAGGGAGAGAAAGAGACGGAGAGGGAGACAAAGAGACAGAGAGGGAGGGAGAGAAAGAGACAGAGAGGGAGAGAAAGAGACAGAGAGGAGAGGAGAGAGAGAGACAGAGAGGAGGGAGAGAAAGAGACGGAGAGGGAGGGAAAGAGACAGAGAGGGAGGGAGGGAAAGAGACAGAGAGGGAGGGAGAGGGAAGAGACAGAGAGGGAGGGAAAAGAGACGGAGAGGGAGGGAGAGAAAGAGACGGAGAGGGACAGGAGAGAGGAGACGAGACAGAGGGAGAGAAAGAGACAGAGAGGGAGAGGGAGAGAGAGAGAGGAGGGACAGAGGGAAGAGAGACAGAGAGGGGGGAGAGAAAGAGACAGAGAGGGAGGAGAGAGACAGAGGGAGGGAGAGAAAGAGACGGAGAGGGAGAGAAAGAGACGGAGAGGGAGGGAGAGAAAGAAATAGAGATAGAGGGAGGGAGAGAGACGGAGAGGGAGGGAAAGAGACAGAGAGGGAGGGAGAGAAAGAAATAGAGATAGAGGGAGGGAGAGAGAGAGGAGAGGGAGGGAGAGAAAGAGACAGAGAGGGAGGGAGGGAGAGAAAGAGACAGAGAGGGAGAGACAGATAGGGAGAGAAAGCGACAGAGAGGGAGGGAGAGAAAGAGACAGAGAGGGAGAGAAAGAGACGGAGAGGGAGGGAGAGAAAGAAATAGAGAGAGGGAGAGAAAGAAATAGAGATAGAGGGAGAGAAAGAGACAGAGAGAGGGAGGGAGAGAAAGAGACAGAGACAGAGGGAGAGAAAGAGACAGAGAGGGAGGGAGAGAGACAGAGAGGGAGAGGGAGGGAGAAAAGACAGAGGAGAGGGAGGGAGAGAAAGAGACGGAGAGGGAGGGAGAGAAAGAGACAGAGAGGGAGAGAGAGAGAGAGAGAGGGAGAGAGAAAGAGACAGAGAGGGAGGAGAAAGAGACGGAGAGGGAGAGGAGAGAAAGAAATAGAGATAGAGGGAGGGAGAGAGACGGAGAGGGAGGGAGGGAAAGAGACAGAGAGGGAGGAGAGAAAGAAATAGAGAGAGAGGGAGGGAGAGAGACGGAGAGGGAGGGAGAGAAAGAGACAGAGAGACAGAGAGGGAGAGAAAAGACAGAGAGGGAGGGAGAGAAAGAGACAGAGAGACAGAGAGGGAGAGAAAGAGACAGAGAGGGAGGGAGGGAGAAAGAGACAGAGAGGGAGAGAAAGAGACGGAGGGAGGGAGGGAGAGAAAGAGAGAGAGAGACGGGAGAAAGAAATAGAGAGAGAGGGAGAGAGAGAGACGGAGAGGGAGGGAAAGGGAGAGAGAGACGGAGAGGGAGACGGAAAGAGACAGAGAGGGGGAGGGAGAGAAAGAAATAGAGATAGAGGGAGGGAGAGAGACGGAGAGGGAGGGAGAGAAAGAGACAGAGAGACAGAGGGAGAGAAAGAGACAGAGAGGGAGGGAGAGAAAGAGACAGAGAGACAGAGAGGGAGAGAAAGAGACAGAGAGGGAGGGAGAGAAAGAGACAGAGAGGGAGAGAAAGAGACGGAGAGGGAGGGAGAGAAAGAAATAGAGATAGAGGGAGAGAAAGAAATAGAGAGGGAGGGAGAGAAAGAGATAGAGAGGGAGGGAGAGAAAGACAGAGAGGGAGAGAGGAGGGAGAGAAAGAGATGGAGAGGAGAGAAAGAAAGAGAGAGAGGGAGGGAGAGAGAGGAGAGAGGGAGGGAAAGAGACAGAGAGGGAGGGAGAGAAAGAAATAGAGATAGAGGGAGGGAGAGAGACGGAGAGGGAGAGGAAAGAGACAGAGAGGGAGGGAGAGAAAGACGAGATAGAGGGAGGGGAGAGAGACGGAGAGGGAGGGAGAGAAAGAGACAGAGAGAGAGAGAGGGAGAGAAAGAGACAGAGAGGGAGGGAGAGAAAGAGACAGAGAGAGGGAGAGGAGAGAGGGAAGGACAGAGAGGGAGGGAGAGAGACAGACAGGGAGAGAAAGAGACGGAGAGGGAGGGAGAGAAAGAAAGAGAGATAGAGGGGGAGAAAGAGATAGAGATAGAGGGAGGGAAAGAGACAGAGAGGGAGGGAAGAGAAAGAGAGGGAGGGAGAGAAAGAAATAGAGATAGAGGGAGAGAAAGAGACAGAGAGGGAGGGAGAGAAAGAGACAGAGAGGGAGGGAGAGAAAGAGACAGAGAGGGAGAGAGAGAGACAGAGAGACAGAGAGGGAAAGAGAAGAGAGACAGAGAGGGAGGGGGAGAGAAAGAGACAGAGAGGGAGAGAAAGAGACGGAGAGGGAGGGAGAGAAAGAGAGGGAGAGAGAAGAGGGAGAGAAAGAAATAAAGATAGAGGGAGAGAAAGAGACAGAGAGGGAGGGAGAGAAAGAGACAGAGAGGGAGGGAGGGAGAGAAAGAGACAGAGAGGGAGAGAAAGAGACAGAGGGGGAGGGAGAGACAGAGAGGGAGGGAGAAAGAGACGGAGAGAGGGGAGAAAGAGACAGAGAGAGAGAAAGAGACAGAGAGGGAGGGAGAGAGACAGAGAGGGAGGGAAAGAGACGGAGAGGGAGGGAGAGAAAGAGACAGAGAGGGAGGGAGAGAAAGAGACAGAGAGGGAGGGAGAAGAGACAGAGGGAGGGAGAGAAAGAGACAGAGAGGGAGAGAAAGAGACAGAGAGAGGGAGGGAGAGAGAGACGAGAGAGGGAGGGAGAGAAAGAGACGGAGAGGGAGGGAGAGAAAGAGACGGAGAGGGAGAGAAAGAGACGGAGGGGAGAGAGACAGAGAGAGAGAGGAGAGAAAAGAGACAGAGAGGGAGGGAAAGACAGAGGGAGGGAGAGAAAGAGACGGAGAGGGAGAGAAAGAGACGGAGAGGGAGGGAGAGAAAGAAGAGAGGGAGAGAAAGAGACAGGAGGGAGAGAGACGGAGAGGGAGGGAGAAAAGAGACAGAGAGGGAGGGAGAGAAAGAAATAGAGATAGAGGGAGGGAGAGAGACGGAGAGGGAGGGAGAGAGGGAGGGAGAGGAAAAAGAGACAGAGAGGGAGAGAGAGAGGGAGAGGAGACGGAGAGGGAGAGAAAGAGACAGAGAGACAGAGAGGGAGAGAAAGAGACAGAGAGGGAGGGAGAGAAAGAGACAGAGAGGGAGAGAAAGAGACAGAGAGGGAGGGAGAGAAAGAGACAGAGAGGGAGAGAAAGAGACGGAGAGGGAGGGAGAGAAAGAAATAGAGATAGAGGAGAGGGAGAAAGAGACAGAGAGAGGGAGAGAAAGAAACAGAGATAGAGAGGGAGAGAAAGAGACAGAGAGGGAGGGAGAGAGGAGAGGGAGGGAAAGAGACAGAGAGGGAGGGAGAGAAAGAGACAGAGGGAGAGAGAAAGAGACAGAGGAGGAGGGAGAGAGACAGAGAGGGAGGGAAAGAGACGGAGAGGGAGGGAGAGAAAGAGACAGAGAGGGAGGGAAAGAGACGGAGAGGGAGGGAGAGAGACGAGAGGGAGGGAGAGAAAGAGACAGAGAGGGAGAGAAAGAGACGGAGAGGGAGGGAGAGAAAGAGACGGAGAGGGAGGGAGAGAAAGAGACGGAGAGGGAGGGAGAGAAAGAGACGGAGAGGGAGGGAGAGAAAGAGACAGAGAGGGAGAGAAAGAGACAGAGAGGGAGAGGGAGAGAGACAGAGGGAGGGGAGAGAGACGGAGAGGGAGGGAGAGAAAGAGAGACAGAGAGGGAGAGAAAGAGACAGAGAGGGAGAGGAGGGAGAGACAGAGAGGGAGGGAGAGAAAGAGATAGAGATAGAGGAGAGGGAAAGAGACAGAGAGGGAGAAAGAGACAGAGAGGGAGGGAGAGAGAGGAGAGGGAGGGAGAGAAAGAGACAGAGAGGGAGATAGAGAAAGAGATAGAGATAGAGGGAGAGAAAGAGACAGAGAGGGAGGGAGGGAGAGACAGAGAGACAGAGAGGGAGAGAAAGAGAGACAGAGAGGGAGAGAAAGAGACAGAGGAGGGAGAGAGGGGAGAGGGAGGAGAAAGAGACAGAGAGGGAGGGAAAGAGACGGAGAGGGAGGGAGAGAGACAGAGAGGGAGACAAGAGACAGAGGGGGGAGAAAGAGACAGAGGGAGGGAGGGAGAGAGACGGAGAGGGAGGGAGAGAAAGAGACAGAGAGGGAGAGAAAGAGACAGAGAGGGAGGGAAAGAGAGGAGAGGGAGGGAGAGAAAGAGACGGAGAGGGAGAGAAAGAGACAGAGAGGTAGAGAAAGAGACGGAGAGGGAGGGAGAGAAAGAGACGGAGAGGGAGACAAAGAGACAGAGAGGGAGGGAGAGAAAGAGACAGAGAGGGAGAGAAAGAGACAGAGAGGGAGGGAGAGACAGAGGGAGGGAGAGAAAGAGACGGAGAGGGAGGGAAAGAGACAGAGAGGGAGGGAGAGAAAGAGACAGAGAGGGAGGGAGAGAAAGAGACAGAGAGGGAGGGAAAGAGACAGAGAGGGAGGGAAAGAGACGGAGAGGGAGGGAGAGAAAGAGACAGAGAGGGACGGAGAGAAAGAGACAGAGAGGGAGGGAAAGAGACGGAGAGGGAGGGAGAGAAGGAGACAGAGGGAGAGAAAGAGACAGAGAGGGGGGGAGAGAAAGATACAGAGAGGGCGGGAGAGACAGAGGGAGGGAGAGAAAAAGAGACGGAGAGGGAGAGAAAGAGACGGAGAGGGGAGGGAGAGAAAGAGATAGAGAGAGGGAGAGAAAGAAATAGAGATAGAGGGAGAGAAAGAGACAGAGAGGAGAGGGAGAGAAAGAGACAGAGAGGGAGAGAAGAGAGGAGAGGGAGAAAAGAGACAGAGAGGGAGGGAGAGAGACAGAGAGGGAGGGAAAGAGACGGAGAGGGAGGGAGAGAAAGAGACAGAGAGGGAGGGAGAGAAAGAGACAGAGAGGGAGAGAAAGAGACAGAGGGGGAGGGAGAGAGACAGAGAGGGAGGGAAAGAGACGGAGAGGGAGGGAGAGAAAGAGACAGAGAGGGAGGGAAAGAGACGGAGAGGGAGGGAGAGAGACGGAGAGGGAGGGAGAGAAAGAGATGGAGAGGGAGACAGGAGGGAGAGAAAGAGACGGAGAGGGAGGGAGAAAAGAGACAGAGAGGGAGGGAGAGAGACGGAGAGGGAGGGAGAGAAAGAGACGGAGAGGGAGGGAGAAAGAGACGGAGAGGGAGGGAGAGAAAGAGACGGAGAGGGAGGGAGAAAAGAGACAGAGGGAGGGAGAGAAAGAGACAGAGAGGGAAGAAAGAGACAGAGAGGGAGAGAAAGAGACAGAGAGGGAGGGAAAAGAGACGGAGAGGGAGGGAGAGAAAGAGACGAGAGAGGGAGAGAAAGAGACAGAGAGGAGGGAGAGAAAGAAATAGAGATAGAGGGAGAGAAAGAGACAGAGAGGGGGAGGGAGAGAAAGAGACAGAGAGGGAAAGAGACGGAGAGGGAGGGAGAGAGAAAGAGACAGAGGGAGAGAGAAAGAGACAGAGGAGGGAGAGGAGAGAGACAGAGAGGGAGGGAAAGAGACGGAGAGGGAGGGAGAGAAAGAGACAGAGAGGGAGGGAAAGAGACTGAGAGGGAGGGAGAGAGACGGAGAGGGAGAGAAAGAGACAGAGAGGGAGAGAAAGAGACGGAGAGGGAGGGAGAGAAAGAGACAGAGAGGGAGGGAGAGAAGACAGAGGGAGGGAGAAGAGAGAGGGGGGAGGGAGAGAAAGAGAGGAGAGAGAAAGAGACAGAGAGGGAGGGAAGGGGAGGGAGAGAAAGAGACAGAGGGAGGGAGAGAAAGAGACGGAGAGGGAGGGAGAGAGACAGAGAGGGAGAAAGAGAGAGAGAGGGAGGACAGAGAAAGAGACAGAGAGGGAGGGAAAGAGACAGAGAGGTAGAGGGAGGGAAAGCGACAGAGAGGGAGAGAAAGAAAGAAATAGAGATAGAGGGAGAGAAAGAGACAGAGAGGGAGGGAGGGAGAGAAAGAGACAGAGAGGGAGAGAAAGAGACAGAGAGGGAGAGAAAGAGACAGAGAGGGAGAGAAAGAGACAGAGAGGGAGGGAAAGAGACGGAGAGGGAGGGAGAGAAAGAGACGGAGAGGGAGGGAGAGAAAGAGACAGAGAGGTAGAGAAAGAGACAGAGGGGGAGGGAGAGAGACAGAGAGGGAGGGAAAGAGATGGAGAGGGAGGGAGAGAAAGAGACAGAGAGGTAGAGAAAGAGACAGAGAGGGAGGGAAAGAGACGGAGAGGGAGGGAGAGAGACGGAGAGGGAGGGAGAGAAAGAGACAGAGAGGGAGAGAAAGAGACAGAGAGGGAGGGAAAGAGACTGAGAGGGAGGGAGAGAAAGAGACGGAGAGGGAGAGAAAGAGACAGAGAGGTAGAGAAAGAGACGGAGAGGGAGGGAGAGAAAGAGACGGAGAGGGAGACAAAGAGACAGAGAGGGAGGGAGAGAAAGAGACAGAGAGGGAGAGAAAGAGACAGAGAGGGAGGGAGAGACAGAGGGAGGGAGAGAAAGAGACGGAGAGGGAGAGAAAGAGACGGAGAGGGAGGGAGAGAAAGAGAGATAGAGGGAGGGAGAGAGGGAAGAGAGACAGAGAGGGAGAGAAAGAGACAGAGGGGAGGGAGAGAGACGGAGAGGGAGGGAAAGAGACAGAGAGGGAGGGAGAGAAAGAGACAGAGAGATAGAGGAGAGAGACGGAGAGGGAGGGAGAGAAAGAGACAGAGAGGGAGAGAAAGAGACAGAGAGGGAGGGAGAGAAAGAGACAGAGAGGGAGAGAAAGAGACAGAGAGGGAGGGAGAAAAGAGACAGAGGGAGGGAGAGAAAGAGACGGAGAGGGAGGAAAGAGAGAAAGAAACAGAGAGAGGACAGAGAGGGAGGAGAGACGGAGAGGGAGGGAGAGAAAGAAATAGAGATAGAGAGACAGGAGAGAAGAGAGACAGAGAGGGAGGGAGAGACAGAGACAGGAGGGAGAAAGAGACGGAGAGGGAGGGAGAGGGAAGAGACAGAGAGGGAGAGAAAGAGACAGAGGAGGGAGAGAGAGACAGAGAGGGAGGGAAAGAGACGGAGAGGGAGAGAGGAGAGAAAGAGACAGAGAGGGAGGGAAAGAGACTGAGAGGGAGGAGGGAGAGAGACAGAGAGGGAGAGACAGAGGGAGAGAAAGAGACAGAGAGGGAGAGAAAGAGACGGAGAGGGAGGGAGAGAAAGAGACGGAGAGGGAGGGAGAGAAAGAGACGGAGAGGGAGGGAGAGAAAGAGACGGAGAGGGAGGGAGAGAAAGAGACAGAGAGGGAGAGAAAGAGACAGAGGGGGAGGGAGAGAGACAGAGGGAGGGAAAGAGACGGAGAGGGAGGGAGAGAAAGAGACAGAGAGGGAGGGAAAGAGACGGAGAGGGAGGGAGAGAGACGGAGAGGGAGGGAGAGAAAGAAATAGAGATAGAGGGAGGGAAAGAGACAGAGAGGGAGGGAAAGAGACAGAGAGGTAGAGGGAGGGAAAGCGACAGAGAGGGAGAGAAAGAAAGAAATAGAGAGAGCGGGAGAGAAAGAGACAGAGAGGGAGGGAGGGAGAGAAAGAGACAGAGAGGGAGAGAAAGAGACAGAGAGGGAGAGAAAGAGACAGAGAGGGAGAGAAAGAGACAGAGAGGGAGGGAAAGAGACGGAGAGGGAGGGAGAGAAAGAGACAGAGAGGGAGAGAAAGAGACAGAGAGGGGGGAAAGAGACGAGACGGAGGGAGGGAGAGGGAGGAAAGAGAGAAGAGAAAGAGACAGAGAGGGAGAAAGAGACAGAGAGGGAGAAAGAGACAGAGAGGGAGGGAGAGAAAGACAGGGAGGAGAGAAAGAGACAGAGAGGGAGGGAGGGAGAGAAAGAGACGGAGAGAGGGAGAGAAAAGAGACGGAGAGAGAAAGAGACAGAGAGGGAGGGAGAGAAAGAGACAGAGAGAGAGGGAGAGAAAGAGACAGAGAGGGAGAGAGGGAGAGAGACAGAGGGAGGGAGAGAAAGAGACAGAGAGAGGGAGAGAAAGAGACAGAGAGGGAGAGGAGAGAAAAGAGACAGAGAGGGAGGGAGAGAAAGAGACAGAGAGGGAGGGAAAGAGACAGAGACGGAGAGGGAAAGAGACAGAGAGGGAGAGGAGAAGAGAAAGAGACAGGAGGGAGGGGAAAGAGACGGAGAGAGAAGAGACAGAGAGGGAGGGAAAGAGACGGAGAGGGAGAGAGAGAGAGAGAGGAGGAGAGAGAGAGGGAGAGAAAGACAGAGAGGGAGGGAGAGAAGAGACAGAGAGGGAGAGGAGAAAGAGACAGAGAGGGAGGGAGAGAAAGAGACAGAGAGGGAGAGAAAGAGACGGAGAGGGAGGAGAGGGAGAGAAAGAGACAGAGAGGGAGAGAAAGAAATAGAGATAGAGGGAGAAAGAGACAGAGAGGGAGGGAGAGAGACAAGAGACAGAGACAGAGAGGGAGAGAAAGAGACAGAGAGGGAGAGAGAGAGAGACAGAGAGGGAGAGAAAGAGACAGAGAGGGAGAGACAGAGAGGGAGAAAGAGACGGAGAGGGAGGGAGAGAAAGAGACAGAGAGGGAGGGAGAGAGAGAGGAGAGAAAGAGACAGAGAGGGAGGGAGAGAGAAAGGAGAGGGAGGGAGAGAAAGAGACAGAGAGGGAGGGAAAAGAGACAGAGAGAGGGAGGAGAAGAGACGGAGAGGGAGAGGGAGAGAAAGAGACAGAGAGGGAGAGAAAGAGACAGAGAGGGAGGGAGAGAAAGAGACGGAGAGGGAGGGAGAGAAAGAGGAGGAGAGAGAGACAGAGAGGGAGAGAAAGAGACGGAGGGAGGGAGGACAGAGAGAGGGAAGAGACGGAGAGGGAGGGAAAGAGACGGAGAGGGAGACAGGAGAGAAAGAGACAGGAGAGGGAGAGAAAGAGACAGAGACGGAGAGGGAGGGAGAGAAAGAGACAGAGAGGGAGGGAAAGAGGAGAGAGGGAGAGAAAGAGACAGAGAGGGAGAGAAAGAGACAGAGGGAGGGAAAGAGACAGAGAGGGAGGGAGAGAGAGACAGAGGGAGAGAAAGAGACAGAGAGACAGAGAGGGAGGGAGAGAAAGAGACGGAGAGAGAAAGAAAGAGGAGGGAGGGAGAGAGACAGAGAGGGAGAGGGAGAGAAAGAGACAGAGAGGGAGGGAGAGAAAGAGACGGAGAGGGAGGGAGAGAAAGAGACAGAGAGGGAGAGGGAGAGAAAAGAGACAGAGAGGGAGGGGAAAGGAGAGAAAGAGACAGAGAGGGAGGGAAAGAGACGGAGGGAGGGAGAGAGACAGAGAGGGAGAGAAAGAGACAGGAGGGAGGGAGACGGAGAGGGAGGGAGACGGAGAGGGAGGGAGAGAAAGAGACAGAGAGGGAGAGAAAGAGACAGAGAGGGAGGGAGAGAAAGAGACAGAGAGGGGAGGGAGAGAGAGAGAGGGAGAGACAGAGAGAGAGAAAGAGACAGAGGGAGGGAGAGAGACAGAGAGGGAGAGGAGGGAAAAGAGACGGAGAGGGAGGGAGAGAGACGGAGAGGGAGGGAGAAAAGAGACAGAGAGGGAGGGAAAGAGACAGAGGGAGAGGAAAGAGACAGAGAGGGAGGGAGAGAGAAAGAGACAGAGAGGGGAGAGAAAGAGAAAGAGACGGAGAGGGAGGGAGACAGAGAGAGAAAGAGACAGAGAGGGAGGAGAGAGAAAGAGACAGAGAGGGAGAGAAAGAGACAGAGAGAGGGAGAGAAAGAGACAGAGAGGGAGAGAAAGAGACAGAGAGGGAGAGAAAGAGACGGAGAGGGAGGGAGAGAAAGAGACAGAGAGAGGAGAGGGAGAAAAGAGACAGAGAGGGAGGGAGAAAAGAGACAGAGGGAGGGAGAGAAAAGAGACAGAGGGAGGGAGAGAAAGAGACAGAGAGGGAGAGAAAGAGACAGAGAGGGGGAGAGAAAGAGACAGAGAGGGAGGGAAAAAGAGACAGAGAGGGAGGGAGAGAAAGAGACAGAGGGAGGGAGAGAAAGAGACAGAGAGGGAGAGACAGAGGAGACAAGGGAGAGAGACAGAGAGGGAGGGAAAGAGGGGAGAGAAAGAGACAGAGAGGGAGAGAGGAAAGAGAGAGGGAGAGAGAGACAGAGGGAGAGAAAGAGAGACAGAGAGGGGAGGGAAAGAGACAGAGAGGGAGGGGAAAGAAAGAGACAGAGAGGGAGAGAAAGAGACAGAGGGAGGGAGAGAAAGAGAGACAGAGACAGAGAGGGAGGGAAAGAGACAGAGAGGAGGGAGAAAGAGACAGAGAGGGAAAAGAGACAGAAAGAGGGAGGGAGAGAAAGAGAAAGAGACAGAGAGGGAGAGAAAGAGACAGAGAGAGGGAGAGAGACAGAGGGGAGAAGAGAGACAGAGAGGGAGAGGAAAGAGACAGAGAGGGAGGGAGAGAAAGAGACAGAGAGAGGGGGAAAGAGAGAGAGGGAGAGAAAGAGACAGGAGAGAGGGAGAGAAAGAGACAGAGGGAGGGAGAGAAAGAAAGAGACAGAGAGGGAAAGAGACAGAAGAGACAGAGAGGGAGGAGAAAAGAGACAGAGAGGGAGGGAGACAGAAAGAGACGAGAGAGAGGGAGGGAGAGAAAGAGACAGGAGAGGGAGAGGAAAGAGACAGAGAGAGGGAGGGAGACAGAAAGAGACAGAGAGAAAGAGAGGGAGAGAAAGAGACAGAGAGGGGAGGGAAAGAGACAGAGAGGGAAGAGAAAGAGAGAGGGAGAGAAAGAGAAGAGGGAGAGAAGAGAGAGGGAGAGAAAGAGACAGGAGGGAGGGAGAGAGAAAGAGACAGAGAGGGAGAGAAAGAGACAGAGAGGGAGAGAAAGAGACAGAGAGGGAGAGAAAGAGACAGAGAGGGAGGGAAGAGAGAGGAGAGAAACGAGAGAGACAGAGAGGGAGAGAAAGAGAAAGAGACAGAGAGGGAGGGAGAAAGAGACAGAGAGGGAGAGAAAGAGACAGAGAGGAAAGAGAGAAAAGAGACAGAGAGGGAGGGAAGAAATAGAGGGAGAGAAAGAGGGAGAGGGAGAGGGAGAAAAGAGACAGAGAGGGAGGGAGACAGAAGAGACAGAGAGGGAGACAGAGAGGGAGAGAAAGAGACGGAGAGGGAGGGAGAGAAAGAGACGGAGAGGGAGGGAGAGAAAGAGACAGAGAGGGAGAGAAAGAGACAGAGAAAGACATAGAGGAGGGAGAGAGAGACGGAGAGAGAGGGAGAGAAAGAGACAGAGAGAGACAGAGGGAGAGAAAGAGACAGAGAGGGAGAAAAGAGACAGAGAGAGAAAGAGGAGAGGGAGAAAGAGACGAGAGGGAGAGAAAGAGACGGAGAGGGAGGGAGAGAAAGAGACAGAGAGGGGAGGGAGAGAAAGAGACAGAGAGGGAGGGAAAGAGACAGAGAAAGAGACAGGAGAGGGAGGAAAGAGAGAAGGGAGAGAAAGAGACAGAGAGGGAGAGAAAGAGACAGAGAGGGAGGGAGAAAGAGACAGAGAGGGAGGGAGAGAGACAGAGGGAGGGAGAGAGAGACGGAGGGAGAGAAAGAGACAGAGAGGGAGGGAAAGAGACAGAGAGAAAGGAGGGAGAGAAAGGGAGAGGGAGGGAAGAAATAGAGACAGAGAGAGGAGAGAAAGAGACAGAGGGAGGGAGGGAGGGAAGAGACAGAGAGGGAGGAGAGAGAGAGGAGAGAAAGAGAGGAGAGAAAGAGACAGAGAGGGAGAGAAAGAGACAGAGAGGGAGAGAAAGAGACAGAGAGGGAGGGAGGGAGAGAAAGAGACAGAGAGGGAGAGAAAGAGACAGAGAGGGAGAGAAAGCGACAGAGAGGGAGGGAAGAAAGAGACGGAGAGGGAGGGAGAGAAAGAGAAAGAGGAGAGAGGAGGAGAGAAAGAGACAGAGGGAGGGAGAGAGAAGAGAAAGAGAGAGAGGAGGGAGAGAAAGAGACAGAGAGGGAGAGAGAGAGACAGAGAGGGAGGGAGAGAAAGAGACAGAGAGGGAGGGAGAGAAAGAGACAGAGGGGAGAGAAAGAGACAGAGAGGGAGGGAGAGAAAGAGACAGAGAGGGAGGGAGAGAGAGGGAGAGAGAGGAGAGAAAGAGACAGAGAGGGAGGAAAGAGACAGAGAGGGAGACAGAGAGGAGAGGGAGAGAGAAAGAGACAGAGAGAGACAGAGAGGGAGAAAAGAGACAGAGGGAGGGAGAGAAAGAGACAGAGAGGGAGAGGGAGAAAGAGACAGAGAGGGAGAGAAAGAGACAGAGAGGGAGAGGAGAAAGAGACGAGAGGGAGACAGAGAGAAAGAGACAGAGAGGAGAAAGAGACAGAGAGGGAGAGAAAGAGACAGAGACAGAGGGAGAGGAGAGAGAGAGACAGAGAGGGAGGGAGAGAAGAGAGGAGAGGGAGGGAGGGAGAGAAGGGAGAGAAAGAGACAGAGAGGGAGGGAGAGAGACAAGGGAGAGACAGAGAGGGAGGGAGAGAGACAGAGAGGGAGGGAGAGAAAGAGACAGAGAGGGAGAGAGACAGAGAGGGAGAGAAAAAGAAAGAGAGAGAGGGAGAGAAAGAGAGGAGGGAGGGAGAGAAAGAGACAGAGAGGGAGGGAGAAAGAAAGAGACAGAGAGGGAGAGAAAGAGACAGAGAGGGAGAGAGAGACAGAGAGGGAGGGAGGGAGAGAAAGAGACAGAGAGGGAGAGAAAGAGACGAGAGAGGGAGGGAGAGAAAGAGACAGAGAGGGAGAGAGAGAAAGAGAAGAGAGGGAGAGAAAAGAGACAGAGAGGGAGAGAAAGAGACAGAGAGGGAGACAGAGAGAGAGACAGAGAGGGAGAGAAAGAGACAGAGAGGGGAGGGAAAGAGACAGAGAGGGAGGGAGAGAAAGAGACAGAGAGGGAGGGAGAGAAAGAGACAGAGAGGGAGAGGAAAGAGACAGAGAGGGAGGGAAAGAGACGGAGAGGGAGAGAGGGAGAGAAAGAGACGGAGAGAAAGAGACAGAGGGAGAGAAAGAGACAGAGAGGGAGGGAAAGAGAGACGGAGAGGGAGGGAGAGAAGGAGGGAGAGAGACGGAGAGGGAGGGAGAGAAAGAGACAGAGAGGGAGAGAAAGAGACAGAGAGGGAGGGAGAGAAAGAGACGGAGAGGGAGGGAGAGAAAGAGAGGGAGAGGGAGGGAGGGAGAGAAAGAGACAGAGAGGGAGGGAGGAGAGAGAGAGAGGGAGAGAAAGAGAGAGAGGAGAGGGAGAGAAAGAGACGGAGAGGAGGGAGAGAAAGAGACGGGAGGGAGAGAAAGAAAAGAGACGGAGAGGGAGGGAGAGAAAGAGACAGAGAGGGAGGGAGGGAGGGAGAGAGAAGAGGAGGAGAGAAAAGAGACAGAGAGGGAGAGAAAGAGACAGAGGGAGAGAAAGAGACAGAGAGGGAGGGAAAGAGACGGAGAGGGAGGGAGAGAAAGAGACAGAGAGGGAGAAAGAGACAGAGAGAGAGGGAGAGAAAGAGACAGAGAGGGAGGGAGAGAGAGACAGAGAGGGGGAGAGGAGAGAGAAAGAGACAGAGGGAGGGAGAGGAAAGAGAGACAGAGGGAGAGAAAAAGAGACAGAGAGGGAGGGAGAGAAAGAGACAGAGGGAGAGAGAGAGAAAGAGACAGAGGGAGGAGGGAGAGAGACAGAGAGGGAGGGAGAGAAAGAGAGGGAGAGAGAAAGAGGAGAGGGAGAGAAAGAGACAGAGAGGGAGGGAGAGAGAAGAGAGGGAAAGGGAGGAGAAGAGACGGAGAGGGAGGGAGAGAGAGACGGAGAGGGAGAGAAAGGAGAGGGAGAGACAGAGAGGGAGAGAAAGAGACAGAGAGGAGGGAGAGAAAGAGACAGAGAGGGAGGGAAGAGAAAGAGACAGAGAGAGGAGGGAGAGAGACGAGAGGGAGGGAGAGAAGAAAAGAGACAGAGAGGGAGGGAGAGAGAGAGAGAGAGAGAGGGAGAGAAAGAGACAGAGAGGGAGGGAGAAAAGAGACAGAGAGGGAGGGAGAGAAGAGACAGAGAGGGAGAGAAAGAGAGACGGAGAGGGAGAGGAGAGAAAAGAAACAGAGATAGAGGGAGAGAAAGAAATAGAGATAGAGGGAGAGAAAGAGACAGAGAGAAATAGAGAGAGAGGGAGAGAAAGAGACAGAGAGGAGAGAAAGAGACAGAGAGGGAGGAGAGGAGAGAAAGAGGGAGAAAGAGAGACAGAGAGGGAGGGAAAGAAAGAGAGAGGGAGGGAGAGAGACAGAGAGGGAGAGAGACAGAGAGAAAAGAGACAGAGAGAGAAAAAGAGACAGAGGGGGAGAGGAGAGAGAGAGAGAGACAGAGGGGAGAGAAAGAGACAGAGAGGGAGGGAGAAAAGAGACAGAGAGGGAGAGAAAGAGACAGAGAGGGAGGGAGAGAGACGAGAGAGGGAGGGAGAGAAAGAGACAGAGAGGGAGAGAAAGAGACAGAGAGGGAGAGACAGAGAGGGAGGGAGAGAAAGAGACAGAGAGGGAGGGAGAGAAAGAAATAGAGAGAGAAAGAGACGGAGAGGGAGGGAGGGAAAGAGACAGAGAGGGAGAGAAAGAGACAGGAGAGGGAGGGAGAGAAAGAAAGAGAGACAGAGAGGGGAGAGAGACAGAGAAAAAGAGACAGAGAGGGAGGGAGAGACAGAAAGAGAGACAGAGAGGAGAGAGAAAGAGAATGAGGGAGAGAAAGAGACAGAGAGGGAGAGAAAGAGACAGAGAGGGAGGGAGAGAAAGAGACAGAGAGGGAGGGAGAGAAAGACGGAGAGGGAGGGAGAGAAAGAGACAGAGAGGGAGGGAGAGAAAGACGAGAGAGGGAGAGAGGAAAGAGAGACAGAGAGGGAGGGAGAGAGAAACAGAGAGGGAGGAGAGAGGAGGGAGAGAGACAGAGAGGAGGGAGAGAAAGAGACAGAGAGGGAGAGAGAGAGACGGAGAGGGAAAGAGGAGAGAAGGGAGAGAAAGACAGAGAGGGAGGGAAAGAGACAGAGGGGGAGGGAAAGAGACAGAGAGGGAGAAAGGACAGAGAGAGAGAGAGGGAGAGAAAGAAAGAGACAGGAGAGACAGGGAGGGAGAGAGACGGAGAGAGGGAGAGAGAGACAGGAGAGAAAGAGACAGAGAAGAGAAAGAGACAGAGGAGAGGAGAGAGAGAAAGAAATAGAGAGGGAGGGAGAGAAAGAGACAGAGAGGGAGGGAAAGAGACAGAGAGGAGAGGGGAGAGAAAGAAAGAGAAGAGAGAGAAAGAGACAGAGGGAGAGGAGAAAGAGACAGAGAGGGAGGGAGAGAGAAGAGACAGAGAGGAGAGAAAGAGACAGAGAGGGAGAGGAGAGGGAGAGAACAGAGAGGGAGGGAAAGAGAAAGAGACAGAGAGGGAGGGAGAGAGACAGGAGGGAGAGAGAAAAGAGACAGAGAGGGAGGGAGAGAAAAAGACAGAGAGGGGAGAGAAAGAGACAGAGAGGGAGAGAAAGAGAGAGGAGGGAGAGGAGGGAGAGAAAGAGACAGAGAGGGAGAAAAGAGACGGAGAGGGAGGGAGAAAGAAATAGAGATAGAGGGAGGAGAGAAGAAAAAAAGAGACAGAGAGAGGGAGAGAAAGAAATAGAGATAGAGGGAGAGAAGAGACAGAGAGGGAGGGAGGGAGAGAAAGAAAGAGAGAGAGGAGAGGAGAGGGAGGGAGAGAAAGAAACAGAGATAGAGAAGACAAAGAAATAGAGATAGAGGGAGAGAAAGAGACAGAGAGGGAGGGAGAGAAAGAGAGAGAGGGAGGGAAAAAGACGGAGAGGGAGGGAGAGAAAGACAGAGATAGAGGGAGAGAAAGAGACAGAGAGGGAGGGAGAGAAAGAGACGGAGAGGGAGGGAGAGAAAGAGACAGAGAGGGAGGGAAAGAGACAGAGAGGGAGGGAGAGAGAGACAGAGAGGGAGAGAAAGAGACAGAGAGAGAGGGAGAGAAAGAGACAGAGAGGGAGAGAAAGAGACAGAGAGGGAGGGAGAGAAAGAGACAGAGAGGGAGGGAGAGAAAGAGACAGAGAGGGAGGAAAGTGAAAGAGAGATAGAAAGAGGAAGCATTGTTATTAGTTTCTTCTCAATAACAATGCTAAGCTCCCTGTGGAAGGAGGTTATTGCCACTGATACACATCGGCACTGGTATTAACTCCAGTCAAACTAATTTAGTGGGGAAGTGAAGTGGTGTGGTGGTCTCCACACATGCTAGACATATAGGTGTCCCAATCAATAAAGAAACAGTTTACATTTTGTCACATTACCAAGTACTTATCATCTTAGAATGGTTAAGAGATTGGCCGGCCCTTAACCCTAACTCAATACAAGGTTTAACAAACCTTTTCAAGCCAAAACACATTGTGTTCTTGTAATGTTTGAAAACTGGACAGGTTTTATTGAGAGTGAGCTGTGAAATGATTTGTCTAATGTGTTGCCAAAATGAGTATGAGTTTTGATGACATCATACTAGGGCTGTCCCCGACAAACCAAATAATTGCTCAACCAAGAGTCTGTTCTTTCGACCAACTGCCTGGTCGCAATTTTAACCCATTTATAATAAAGACTCTGCATCTCAAAATCATTGTCATGTGATTAATCAAAATTATATCGAAATCTAAATTATACAAATGTAAAAGTAATTTATATTTCCATTGCCAACTATGTAAAAATAGCCTACATAAAGCAAAGAAATACAAACATTTCAGCCTGCAGATAGAAATCGAGAGAGCTGGAAAGATATCAAATAGGCTACATTGAGGAACTTTTGTAATTCTCAATGGATGTAAAAACAGACTTGGTTTACTTGCTGTTTGAGGTGAAGAAAAATTACTTTGAGAAGCTCCACTGCTCATTAGTGGTAGTGAGTTAAGACAATCAGAAATACTATCAGATCCCCAAATGGGCACATTTACAGGCCTACATTTGCGCGCAGGGCAGGTAACCTAGGCCTACTTCTATGCATCATCAGGTCCTTAATCAACATTGATAGGAGCGCTCCAAACAAAAGACAATAACTAAATTGACAACTTGTTTATTTAATTAAATCCAACTTGTTTTTCAGAAGTGTAGCCTAGGTTGTGCTCTCTGCAAGCAAAGTGTCCACTCCGACAATGAGAACTGTAAAAGACTGGAATAAAAATATACTGAAAGCATTAACAGAAATGACGGTAACCAAACAAACATTGTAGATGATGGGAATGAAGGTAAATGTACTACTGGTAATACTGGTGTGCCACCCGCGTGGCCTCTGCAATAGATTAATCCACTGAGACAGGCGTTAATCAAGACATGTGCCATACATTTCAAACATTGTTTTGCAGCTGCTCGACTAAAAGATTATCAATCGACCAACAGCCTATCACCAAACATCGACCAGTTGACTAAATTGGGTCAGCCCTACATCATACAGAGTTAAAAATAACAATAATTTGCTATCTATGGGTGCTTTTAATGATGACTGTGTAATTATGTCTGTCCCACTGTTGAAGATACAACTTTTGTTATTGACACAGACTCTGTAGACTTTTGTAGACGATTTTCATTCATTTTACACCTGACCCAGGATCCTACATTCCCGCGCTGTATGCTGTCTGCCTAAAAACTAGCAGATTGTGGGGTTACCACTGTCTTCAGATCCCTTTGTTAATCCCACTACGAAGGAGCCCAGAGATCCATCAACAGCTAATTTCTCTCTTCTCTCACTGAGATGGCTTAATGATAAACAGTGAGCCTCGCCATAAGCCATTACAAAGTTCAGTAAGAAAATCAATATAGAATTTTAGCTGGAATTTGCTCATTAAACATCCCCTTCCCTGAGCCATGCAAATCATATTGAAATGAGGATGGCAAATAGGCTACACAACACACAAGCTAATTTTATTAAATGCAATTGGGGCTGCTGGACTTGTTGCTCAATATACGTCTGGTATTTTCATTCATTATTAGATGGGTTGAGGAGAGAACTCTCACCCCCCCAAAAAACAATTGTCAAAAAAAGAAATTTGCTCAGCAAAATTCAAATATTTGTTCTGTGAAGGCTGGGAGCGGTTAAATCACATTAACAAATATTACAATGTAATCTAATTCGTTTTGATACTTAAGTTGCATATAAAACAAATTGATAATTGCTTGCCACAGTCAATATCTTCATTTTTTTGTAAATAACAAGTTCATCAGGATTAAAATGACAATCAATGATCAGATAATAGGCTTTCTTTGAGATGCTTTCATCCTCACTGTCTGTACTGTATTGTCTGTACTGTATTGTCTGTACTGTATTGTCTGTACTGAAGGACCCATCATTTGTCTTTCCTCTCCCTGTATTGTCTGTACTGAAGGACCTCATTTGTCACCTCTGCCCCTCCTACCTCCAGCCTTCTCTCAGGCCTGGGGTTTGTCGCACCCCCATTCTGTACCCTCAGCCTTCTCTCAGGCCTGGGGTTTGTTCTGTACCCTCAGCCCCTCATTCTGTACCCTCAGCCTTCTCTCAGGCCTGGGGTTTGTCGCACCCCCATTCTGTACCCTCAGCCTTCTCTCAGGCCTGGGGTTTGTCGCACCCCCATTCTGTACCCTCAGCCTTCTCTCAGGCCTGGGGTTTGTCGCACCTCCATTCTGTACCCTCAGCCTTCTCTCAGGCCTGGGGTTTGTCCCTCTCCTAGCCTCTCCCCCCTCCATACCGTACCTCCGGCCTTCTCACAGGCCTGGGGTTTGTCCCCCAGTTCAGTCTCCAGGCCTGTTTGTCCCTCTCCTAGCCTCTCCCCCTCCCACCAACCTGCCTCTCCAGGCCGGGCCTCCAGTTCAGTCTCCAGGAGTTCAGCGTCCACCAACCTGCTCTCCCGCTCCTTCTCCCTCATGACCACCTTGTCCTGGAGCTCCCAGAGAAGCCGTACACCAAAGTTGGCCAGGGTCATTTCTATGCTAAGTATAATTTTTAATTCACATTCATGAATTGAAAAATATCTTGTCACTATCAATTCAAATTTTTGCATTTATGAATTGGTTTAATGAATTGAAAATGGAATTAACCCCAACCAATGCTGAGACGTGCAGCCTGTCATTCCGTGTCCAGACATATTTACTAACTATCCTCACTCACAGACAGTAGCAGAAACCTCATGCAAAACACCCGATAGACACCTGACTCCATCCTGTATTCTTGATGACATACTAAATAACTGTTGTGGTTTCCTGGGCGGTGATAAATATAAATAGTATATAGATTATATGATCTCTCAGGCATTTCGTAACAAATTACACAATGGAGCCTCTACATTACATTATTTTAGATGCCAATATTTCAGATGCCAGATGCTGTTGAACTCCTATAAATCTTGTGGAAGTGATATTTTACAAGGTTTTAGTGAAGGAGCAAAAATATTTAAATCTGAGTTGGTTTTCCCCCCACCCCACACTTTGAAAACATGCCTCAGTCAGTCCTCAGAGTCGGCTCTCAAGGCTCTGCCAGCAAAAACAGACCCTTGGGAAATGTTCCTGACTTTCTGTCAGAAGTCACAGCTACTTGCAAACCAGAGGCATCAATTATAGCCGATTCAGAGGGCCTCTACGTGGCTACAGCCTCTAACAGCCGCTCAGCTGCAGAGGAGACAGCCTGTGCACAGAGGGACACTCAGCACGCTCCAGACCAAACACAGGAAAGGACAGCAATAACCAGCTAGTCATAGGTCTGTGCCTTGGACATGGAAATAGTGGTGGTGTTGGGAAAAAGCTTGTGGACAGACAAGAGGAGTGGACACTCAGTAGCTGGAAGCTATGACAGACAACACAATAATATATTTAAAGAGGAGGAAGAGGAGAGCGGGGGTATCTACCTAATACAGGAACCAGGAGAACATACAAGGCTAATGTGATGTCAGAACTGACTGAGCTATTTTTAGCAGCATTTTTCCAATTCATTTAGCTTTCTAAAGAGCTAAATAGTCTTGAAATTGAGAGTTTTCATACTCCCAAGATATTTCCTTGTGTGAAATCAATTTGTGTACTTTATACTGAGGAAATACATTTACATTTACATTTACATTTAAGTCATTTAGCAGACGCTCTTATCCAGAGCGACTTACAAATTGGTGCATTCACCTTATGACATCCAGTGGAACAGTCACTTTACAATAGTGCATCTAAATCTTAAAGGGGGGGGGGTGGTGAGAGGGATTACTTATCCTATCCTAGGTATTCCTTAAAGAGGTGGGGTTTCAGGTGTCTCCGGAAGGTGGTGATTGACTCCGCTGTCCTGGCGTCGTGAGGGAGTTTGTTCCACCATTGGGGGGCCAGAGCAGCGAACAGTTTTGACTGGGCTGAGCGGGAGCTGTACTTCCTCAGTGGTAGGGAGGCGAGCAGGCCAGAGGTGGATGAACGCAGTGCCCTTGTTTGGGTGTAGGGCCTGATCAGAGCCTGGAGGTACTTAGGTGCCGTTCCCCTCACAGCTCCGTAGGCAAGCACCATGGTCTTGTAGCGGATGCGAGCTTCAACTGGAAGCCAGTGGAGAGAACGGAGGAGCGGGGTGACGTGAGAGAACTTGGGAAGGTTGAACACCAGACGGGCTGCGGCGTTCTGGATGAGTTGAAGGGGTTTAATGGCACAGGCAGGGAGCCCAGCAAACAGCGAGTTGCAGTAATCCAGACGGGAGATGACAAGTGCCTGGATTAGGACCTGCGCCGCTTCCTGTGTGAGGCAGGGTCGTACTCTGCGGATGTTGTAGAGCATGAACCTACAGGAACGGGCCACCGCCTTGATGTTGGTTGAGAATGACAGGGTGTTGTCCAGGATCACGCCAAGGTTCTTAGCGCTCTGGGAGGAGGACACAATGGAGTTGTCAACCGTGATGGCGAACATCAGACAAAGGATATTTGTTTCACAAAGTAAAAACTGGGAAAAAACGATGCCAAATGTTTTGCATTTAGCTAGGACCTGTATCTAGCTGGGCAAGAATCCTTGTACATTTCTGCCTACCTTCATATTGGAGATCTCTGAGTGAATCCAGCTCCTTCAGCAGGAAGGTCAAATCCTTCTCTCTGTCCAGGACGAGGCTTTGCTTTTTGGAGTCAAAGGAACTGATGTTAACTTTAGTGTTTCCGTGGTCCTCTTACATACTGCATTATGAGATAGAACATGTGATTAGAGAGAAACAACCGTATTAAAACTTGAGAGCGAACAGCAACACAAATGAGTTTTAGCCTTGTCTCCTACGAAACAGACACTCAATTATCAAATACACAGGGGATGCAATTTCCCCTCTTTCAGGCATATTACAGTGTCTTTATTTACTTTGTTATATTAGGCAAATCATACAGTTGACCTTTAAGGTAATATTAAGGTATTATGGAAGTGTATTGCCATGTAAATGACTTCCCTCTTGTAGCCAGGAGTATGATTCAGTTCTTATTAAAGCTCAGAATGCAGCAATGCCTCATAATGTATTATACCCTTTATCTATCTATCTATCTATCTATCTATCTATCTATGTATCTATCTATCTATCTTAAGACCGTCAGATCTGATGCCATATCATGTGACCATAACTGAAGATCTTGACAAGTGGACAAAGATACGGTGGTACATCTTTATGTTGTAGAAATAGGTAAATCAGTCTGGAACTGCTCGTTACCAGATACACCCCCCCCATACAAACACAAAAGAGGCTACATTAGATCTCCTGTGGTGGGCATGGGGTGAAGGAGATATCCTGTGGTGGGCATGGGGTGAGGGAGATCTCCTGTGGTGGTCCTGGGGTGAAGGAGATCTCCTGTGGTGGTCCTGAGGTGAGGGAGATCTCCTGTGGTGGTCCTGAGGTGGGGGAGATCTCCTGTGGTGGTCCTGGGGTGAAGGAGATCTCCTGTGGTGGTCCTGAGGTGAGGGAGATCTCCTGTGGTGGTCCTGGGGTGAAGGAGATCTCCTGTGGTGGTCCTGAGGTGAGGGAGATCTCCTGTGGTGGTCCTGGGGTGAAGGAGATCTCCTGTGGTGGTCCTGAGGTCTCCTGTGGTGGTCCTGGGGTGAAGGAGATCTCCTGTGGAAGTCCTGTGAGGAGATCTCCTGTGGAGGTCCTGGGGTGAAGGAGATCTCCTATGGTGGTCCTGGGGTGAAGGAGATCTCCTGTGGAGGTCCTGGGGTGAGGGAGATCTCCTGTGGTGGGTCTGATGTGATGGAGATGTAGATGTCCGACTCTGTCCCACTATGGGTCTTAAATACTGGAGGACTAAAGTTAACAAGATGACAGAACCATGAAGCTAATAGGGTACAAATGCTGAAAGTACAAGTAATGTTGGGCCACTTCTGGTTCAATAGCTTTCGCAAGTTGTGGGAAAATGGTAACACATTGTCCATGTCACGTTCGTAGTAAGGAGCGGACCAAGGCGCAGCGTGCGTAGAGTTCTAGATACTTTATTACAAAGTGAAACTTCACAAAACCAACAAAGAATAAACAAACGTCCAGTACAGAGCGCACATAGGACACTAAATGATAACAATATCCCACAACGCAGGTGGGAACAATGGACAACTTAAGTATGATCCCCAATTAGAGACAACGATAATTAGCTGCCTCTAATTGGGAACCATACTAAAACAGCAACATAGAAATATAACGACTAGAACACCCCCGAGTCACACCCTGACCTAAAGCATCATAGAGAACCCTGAGCGCTCTCTCTGGTAAGGGCGTGACAGTCCACTGCAAATTACGAAAACATTTTTCAATTACATGTGGCAAGAAAATAAAAACGGACAAACATTAGTGGCGTGTGAATAGAAATAAAACATCAAAGCACATCCTCAACACCGTCCATGACAATATTGTTCCACTTAAAGGCCCAGTGAATTATGAGCTGGTGGAATAGGTATTTTCTGTTCTTTTGGGGAGGGGTAAGGGGGCTTCTTGAGGAAACGGCTGGCTATCTTCCACAAGGGAATGCAGAGAGGCTGAGTGACTGGTGCTGGCAGAGAACTACATGGTGCTCTGTCAATGTTTCTGTTGAGAGCTGAGCCAAAGAGAGTGGGAGAGACGAGAGAGAGAACAGAGAGAGAGGGGAGAAGAGAGAGAGAGAACAGAGAGAGAGGGGAGAAGAGAGAGAGAGAACAGAGAGAGAGGGGAGAAGAGAGAGAGAGAACAGAGAGAGAGGGGAGAAGAGAGAGAGAGAACAGAGAGAGAGGGGAGAAGAGAGAGAGAGAACAGAGAAAGAAAACAGAGGCAGCGGGAAGAGAGGGAAGAGGGAGAGAAAGAACAAAGAGAGAGGGGAGAAGAGAGAGAGAGAGAAGAGAGAGAGAACAGAGAGAGAGGGGAGAAGAGAGAGAGAGAACAGAGAGAGAGGGGAGAAGAGAGAGAGAGAACAGAGAAAGAAAACAGAGGCAGCGGGAAGAGAGGGAAGAGGGAGAGAAAGAACAAAGAGAGAGAGAGTAACATACAGTGTAGGCGTCAGACAAATACTAGGGCCAGTCTGCTAGGATCTTTAGGCAGTGATCAAGTAAATGTTCAGTAACCAGCATGGTAAAGTAACAATCAATGCTTTCAAGTCAAATTCTAATTCCCAAGCCTGATGGAAAATAAGCTAAAATGATTTTTATTTAAAAGTCATATTACAAAAGGTCAATTTGTGATTGTCAGCTTTACATAACGTCAAAGAAACCTCCTTAAAGTATGATTACCTTACAAGTGGTGAATGACAAATTACCTCTCTTTACTGTTATGAAATATACATTAAGGAATAAAACAGATGTAAAGCTTTAGCATCAATGCAATTCAAATGGCGTCAAATTCAAAATAAACTGGTTTAAAGAGCATCGAATGTTTTTCTTTTTTTTAAAGCATGCGTTGTGATGAAGGATCCCGGGCTGCAGAATTGCCCCTCCAGTCTACCACTATGTCCAAAAGAAGCTACAGCTTAGCAGTGACAATTATTTTGTGAAAGGTCAGGTTTTGAAGTCAGGAACCTGGAGGTCTGCCTCCTCGTTGTAGCTTTGCTGCTAGGGTCCTTCTCCCTGAATTGTTGCAGACAATTATCATTATTCTCTTTAAGACTCACCAATGCAAACACCAAATGAGGTTATATAAACCCTTTGTCGCACTGCAAATATGGGACCTTTTGGGATACATTGGCCCTAAACCTGGGTTGCTTCTTGAATTTTTTTTCCCACACGAAGATAACTGCCCATACCAAGTATAACCGTCTGTTTAAGGTAGCATTTCACTCACTGATTAAATTACATGTGGTAAGAAAAGAAAACGGACAAACATTAGCGGTGTGCGAATAGAAATAAAACATCAAAGTGCATCCTCAACACCGTACATGACAATATTTTTTCCACTTTTAAAAAACAGCGTCCCTCACGATTTCTTTATCTGACAGTGGATGGCCCTGGTCTATTTCCTATGGGAAAACCGGAGGAAGACTCTCCTTTCAAGCCAGAGCAATATCAACTCAAAAAGACTGGACGGTGTTTTATCTGGTATATAGTGGTAAAGTCAAGAAGACATATGATGAGGAGGGGCGGGGCTCTCCTTTTGGAAATCCTCCCGGCTCGCTGGGATATCACCGCAAAACACAACTCTGCTCGCCGTCAAATGTAATCTGCTAATAACCGTCATTAGTAGCCGTTTGGCAGGCAGGGTTTGAAGTGTTTTAGCTACAGCCCAAATGTATATTTGAGCTGAATACATTTATATATCAGTGTTTCTGGTGAAGGGTGAGTAAATACTCTGCTTATCTGTCATTTTAATTCCAACCAGTTTATCTAAATAGGGGCAGTGCCATATGATTGCGTACGGTCTAGGTATGGGTTATTAGATGGCAGAGTGACACCATGGCTGGAGGTGATTTACACACGTGGATAAATGTACGGTCTAGGTATGGGTTATTAGATGGCAGAGTGACACCATGGCTGGAGGTGATTTACACACGTGGATAAATGTACGGTCTAGGTATGGGTTATTAGATGGCAGAGTGACACCATGGCTGGAGGTGATTTACACACGTGGATAAATGTACGGTCTAGGTATGGGTTATTAGATGGCAGAGTGACACCATGGCTGGAGGTGATTTACACACGTGGATAAATGTACGGTCTAGGTATGGGTTATTAGATGGCAGAGTGACACCATGGCTGGAGGTGATTTACACACGTGGATAAATGTACGGTCTAGGTATGGGTTATTAGATGGCAGAGTGACACCATGGCTGGAGGTGATTTACACACGTGGATAAATGTACGGTCTAGGTATGGGTTATTAGATGGCAGAGTGACACCATGGCTGGAGGTGATTTACACATGTAGATCAAATCAAATCAAATCAAATTTTATTTATATAGCCCTTCGTACATCAGCTGATATCTCAAAGTGCTGTACAGAAACCCAGCCTAAAACCCCAAACAGCAAGCAGACTTAGACTTAGATAAATGTACAGTCTAGGTTTTGGGATATTAGATGGCAGAGTGACACCATGGCTGGAGGTGATTTACACACGTGGATAAATGTACGGTCTAGGTATGGGTTATTAGATGGCAGAGTGACACCATGGCTGGAGGTGATTTACACACGTGGATAAATGTACGGTCTAGGTATGGGTTATTAGATGGCAGAGTGACACCATGGCTGGAGGTGATTTAGCTAAATGTTTATGTATCACATGGAACAGCATTTACACTAAAGCAAGCGTGTAAACAGGCAGAGCCAAATATTGAAGTGCCAGTGGACAAAAAAGGCCTATCATGTGCTATTGCAACAATGTAAGTACAGCCAGCTCAGCACTCGAGCACTGAAGAAATATATCCATTCAAAAAATGCCTATTTATTATTGTATGTCTTGACAGACAGGAAGACTGGAAGATGAAATCAAATTCAAGACGTCAGATACCTTATGGCTAGTCTTTGTCTGGCACAAAAATAATTCATGTTGTTCCCAAAATGGCTGCCGAGTCAGTACTGAAATAAAGTAACATAAAAACGAAAGGAACGTATTGACAATTTGGACAACTGAAAATCCCATGAAAGATTTCACATAAATTCAACATTAACTCAAATGAATTCAACATGATTTAGAATACTGATAAAATCCATTTATATTACATTGCATGGATGGTAGTGAGTCTATAGTTGAGTATGGCTTGAGCTCAGATGCTCAATCGCACTCCACACTGCCCTTTCCCACCTGGACAAAAAGAACACCTATGTGAGAATGCTGTTCATTGACTACAGCTCAGCATTCAACACCATAGTGCCCACAAAGCTCATCACTAAGGACTCTGGAACTAAACACCTCCCTCTGCAACTGGATCCTGAACTTCCTAACAGGCCACCCCTAGGTGGTAAGGGTAGGTAACCATACATCTGCCACGCTGATCCTCAGGAATGCTTGTTTAGTCCCCTCCTGTACTCCCTGTTCACCCACGACTGCGTGGCCAAGCAAGACTCCAACAACTTCATTAAGTTTGCTGACGACACAACAGTGGTAGGACTGATCACCGACAGGACAGTCTATAGAGAGGAGGTCAGAGACCTGGCACTGTGGTGCTAGGACAACAACCTCTCCCTCAATATGTGCAAGACAAAGGAACTGATCGTGGACTATAGGAAAAGGAGGGCCGAACAGGCCCCCATTAACATCGACGGGGCTGAAGTGGAGCAGGTCGAGAGTTTCAAGTTCCTTGATGTCCACATCACCAACAAACTATCATGGTCCAAACACAGCAAGACAGTTGTGAAGAGGCGATGACAACACCTTTTCTTCCTCAGAAGACTGAAAAGATGGCATGAGTCCTCAGATCCTCAAAAGGTTCTACAGCTGCACCACCGAGAGCATCCTGACCGGTTGCATCACCGCCTGGTACGGCAACTGCTCACTACAGAGGGTAGTGCGTAAGGCCCAGTACATCACTGGGGCCAAGCTTCCTGACATCCAGGACCTATATTAGGCGGTGTCAGAGGAAGACCCCAGTCACCCAAGTCATAGACTGTTCTCTTTGCTACAGCACGGCAAGCATCAGAGCGCCAAGTCTAGGACCAAGCTCCTTAAGCTTCTATCCCCAAGCCTTAAGACTGCTGAACAATGAATCAAATGGCCACCAGGACTATTAACATTGAACCCCCCCCACTTTACAAATTACCTTGACTAACCTGTGCCCCCGCACATTGACTCAGTGCCGGTACACCCTGTATATAGCCTTGTTTTTTAAAAGTGTAATTATTTATTTAACTAGACAAGTCAGTTAAGAACAAATTCTTATTTACAATGACGGCCTACCAAAAGGCAAAAGGCCTCGTGCGTGTCACGCCTTGGTCATTGTATCTTGTGTTTTTGTTATATGTTTGGGTAGGCCAGGGTGTGACATGGGTTTATATGTTGTATTTCGTATTGGGGTTGTATTTATTGGGAGTGTGTATTAGTAGGGGTGTGTCTAGTTAGGCTTGGCTGCCTGAGGCGATTCCTAATTGGAGTCAGCTGATTCTAGTTGTCTCGGATTGGGAACCGTATTTAGGTAGCTTGAGTGCGCGTTGTATTTCGTGGGTGATTGTACCTGTCTTAGTGTTAGTCACCAGATAGGCTGTATTAGTTTCACTCGTTTGTTGTTTTTGTATTTTCAGTTATTTCATGTACCGCATTATTCTTCATTAAAAGTCATGAGTAACCTACACGCTGCATTTCGGTCTGACTCTCTACAAACAACAGACGAAGTTCATTACAGAATCACCCACCACCATTCACAGACCGAGCAGCGTGTGAAATGGCAGGATCTAAAGGAGGACGTTATGGACGGCAGAAGCAGGGATTATACGACGTGGGAAGAAATCGACAGGTGGGCGGCCGACCCAGAGCGATTCCCTACAGCAATGCGAAGAGGGCTATACACATATGGAATCGAAAAGGAACGCACGGTTATATAGAGCGAGAACCGAAGGTAACGGGGAAAGCGCAAGTATGAGGAGGCAGCACGGCGACGCGGTTGGAAACCGGAAAGTCACCCCAAAAGATTTATTGGGGGGGGGCTTAGGGAGAGTATGGCTGAGTCAGGAGATAAACCTGAGCCAACTCTCCTTGTTCATCGTGAGGAGCCAAGGAGGAGACCTGAACCAGAGCCAGTGTTAGAGGTGAGCGAAGCAGAGACTGTGAAGGAGTTAATGGGGAAAGTGGAGTGGAGAGTAATGAGGGAGTTGCTAGCTTGGTGCTATAGATATAATATTCGTCCGACGGATCGTGTCGGGGATTTAATAGCACCTGAGTTAGCGCTCTATACTCAACCTGAGGTGCGTGTTAGTCAGCTGGTGAAGTTGGTGCCAGCCTCACGCACCAGGCCTCCTGTGCACATCCCTAGCCTTGCACGTCCTGTGCCTACACTGCTCTCAAGATCTCCAGTACGTCTTCACGGTCTAGCCCATCCTGTGCCACCTCCACACACCAGTCCTCCGGTAGCAGCTCCCCGCACCAGGCTTCCTGTGCGTGTCCTCGCGCCAGTACCACCAGTTCCAGCACCACGCACCAGGCCTCCAGTGCGCCTCGCCTGTTCAGCGCAGCCAGTGCTTTTCTCCCCTCCTGCGCTGCCGGAGTCTCCCGCTTGTTTAGCGCAACCAGAGCTGTTCTCTTCTCCTGCGCTATCGGAGTCTCCCGCCTGTTTAGCGCAGCCAGAGCCTTTCTCCTCTCTTGCGCTGCCGGAGTCTCCTGTCTGCCCAGCGCCGCCAGTGCTCCCAGTCGGCCCAGCGCGTCCAGTGCGCCTCGCCTGTTCAGCGCAGCCAGAGCTTTTCTCCTCTCCTGCACTGTTGGAGTCTCCCGCCTGTTCAGCTCAGCCAGAGCCTTTCTCCTCTCCTGCGCTGCCGGAGTCTCCTGTCTGCCCAACGCCGCCAGTCGGCCCAGCGTCACCAGTCTGCCAGGATCCGCCAGAAGTGCCAGTCTGCCAGGATCCGCCAGAAGTGCCAGTCTGCCAAGATCTTCTAGATCGGCCAGACAACCTGAATCATCCAGGTCCACCAGCCAGCCAGGATTTACTGGAGCCTACTACCTGCCTGAGCTTCCTCTCAGTACTGAGCTTCCTTTCAGTACTAGGCTTCCTCTCTGTACTGGGCTCCCTCTCAGTACCGGGCTTCCCCTCAGTACTGGACTGCTTCGGTCCCGGGCTGCCCCTCTGTCCTGAGATGCCCCTCTGTCCTGAGATGCCCCTCTGTCCTGAGCTGCCCTGCTGTCCTGAGCTGCCCCTCTATCCTGAGTTGCCCCTCTATCCTGAGTTGCCCCTCTGTCCCGAGCTGCCCCTCTGTCCCGAGCTGCCCCTCTGTCCCGAGCTGCCCCTCTGTCCCGAGCTGCCCCTCTGTCCCGAGCTGCCCCTCAGTTATGTGGGGATCAGGGTGAGGACTATTAGGCCATGGTCGGCGGAGAAGGTGGATTATCCTAGGACGCGAAGGGGAGGAACTAGGACATTTATGGAGTGGGGTCCACGTCCCGAGCCAGAACCGCCACCATGGACAGACGCCCACCCGGACCCTCCCTATGCTCTTGAGGTGCGTCCCGGAGTCCGCACCTTAGGGGGGGGGTTCTGTCACGCCTTGGTCATTGTATCTTGTGTTTTTGTTATATGTTTGGGTAGGCCAGGGTGTGACATGGGTTTATATGTTGTATTTCGTATTGGGGTTGTATTTATTGGGAGTGTGTATTAGTAGGGGTGTGTCTAGTTAGGCTTGGCTGCCTGAGGCGATTCCTTGGAGTCAGCTGATTCTAGTTGTCTCGGATTGGGAACCGTATTTAGGTAGCTTGAGTGCGCGTTGTATTTCGTGGGTGATTGTACCTGTCTTAGTGTTAGTCACCAGATAGGCTGTATTAGTTTCACTCGTTTGTTGTTTTTGTATTTTCAGTTATTTCATAGACCGCATTATTCTTCATTAAAAGTCATGAGTAACCTACACGCTGCATTTCGGTCTGACTCTCTACAAACAACAGACGAAGTTCATTACAGTGCGGGGACGGGTGCTGGGATATATATATATATATATATATATATATAATGTATTTATATATATATAATATATATATATATATATTATATATATATAAATCTCAGGAGAACCTCAGAGGCAGAAAGAGGATCTTTAATAACCTCCCAGAGTATAGCAAAAAAAAAATGTTTTATATATATATAATATATACCCCACCACCCGTCCCCGCACGAGGCCTTTTGCCTTTTGGTAGGCCATATATATATAATATATATATATATATATATATATATACACACACACACACACACACACACATATATATATATATATATATATATATACACACACACACATATATATATATATATATATATATATATATATATATATATATATATATATATATATATATATAATATATATATATAAAAAATATATATAATATATATATATTAAAAAATATATATAATATATATATTTTTTTTTAAATATATAGAAATAATATTATATACATAAATAAATTATAATATATATATGACAAAACACACACCACTACATGAAATGTGACCTAAGACATCAACATAGCATGGTAACAACACAACCTGGTATCAACACAACATGGCAGTATTACAACATGGTAGCAGCACCAAACATGGTACAAACATTATTGGGCACAGACAACAGCACAAAGGGCAAGGTAGAGACAACAATACATCACACAAAGAAGCCACAACTGTCAGTAAGAGTGTCCATGATTAAGTCTTTGAATGAAAAGATGTCACAGCAGCATGCAAGCAACTTAACTTTTCAACCATCTTTTAACTGGAAAAAGGCTCATAGCGTAATTTGATATGACATGGTAGGTCTATTTCTAGCCAATTAAAAACAGATTTGAGTCTGAATGAGGGATGAAAGAACCATGTTAAATGAAATTCCCTTTGTTGCAATTAAAAAATACACATTGACATAGTGTAGTGTACACAATCCACGTAATTGTATTTGTAGCCAATTTAGTTTTTGCATTCAACTTTTAACCATTGTAGATAACATTCGCTTAGGATTTACAATGCACAACTCAAAGAATAAGTCATTATTACAGTGATAAACGTCCCATTACATTGCAACTAATTTTTAATTGTCACATGGGGGTGAAAAGCCATACAATGTAAGCACGTATGAGCGGATGACAATAATTCGAAGGCATCTTTACCCAAGTTGTGGCAGTAGGGTGGTCTCTGAGCTTTGATGCAGTACTCTCCAGTCCTCATTGACTTTAGGATTAGCTGAAAATAAAATAGAAAAATATATGATTAATTTTTCATTAATTTACCCATTTCAAAAGGAAAAATGCATTTAGGTGGAAGCAGTGAGAAAAGGCACTTTCCAGTACGTTAGCCTAGAGGAAAGGTTAGTATTAATTATAGCCTGTCAATATGATCTCAGGGGAACCTCAGAGGCAGAAAGAGGATCTTTAATAACCTCCCAGAGTATAGCAAAACAAGACCGGAAGCTTTAATTTGCAGAGGGAAATGGTGCTTTATTTAAGTCATATGCCATCTCAACTATCCCGTGATCACTCCACCGTGTACCATTACTCTACCTAACAGTTGATCAGGGCCTAATGAATACCGGCAATTAACAAATCATAATCCTGTCACGCAGATATCATTTAATGCTTTTCGCTATGAGGAAAGTAAACAGCCGTTTAATACTGCTCAAGCCCCATATCAGATCCTCCTTACTCGTTAGGAAGCCCAACCAATTAAAGTTCAGCCTCTACTAAGGTGTAATTAAATGATGGCTGCTAAATTGGTTCCCATAAATGCAAGTTAATTCATAAGCAAGCAACAAATACACTGACTGGAAGCAATTAAGGGAAACATTGACATTCACTGTCAGGCGGAAGGAGCGGAAAAGAGCCTGTTGCTCAAAGGCAGTGTGTGTATATGTACTGTAGGAGAGGGCTACCATCTAGTGGTGAAGGGGCTAAGACAATACATACTGACTGCAGCAAGTGACTTGAACAGAGCACTACCAGATGCAGTGTGGGAGCAGATGCAGTGTGGGAGCAGATGCAGTGTGGGAGCAGATGCAGTGTGGGAGCAGATGCAGTGTGGGAGCTGGTTTAGCATTCTGAAGGTGGGGTAACTTCAGAGGCACACTGTGGTTTCTATTGTTAGAGCCATATAGATAAGGCTATGTCTTACTAACAATTAGCCTAATCGAGATACAATCAATTAAGAATCTCCAGAAAGGGCTATTGAAAGCAGAAGTGTCTCTCTCTTTCGCTTTTGGTTATATGGATGGCACAAACAATGTTTCGAAAAGAGGGCTATGTTTTTTGAAGGACAGAAATAAACAATTGTATGTTACAAAAAAAAAGCTTTGGGTTAGGAGGAAGTTTGTGGATCCACATACAGCCAAGAGTTTGGGTGAAGGAGACCTAGAGACAGGCCCAGGAGAAGAGGGAGAAATAGAGATTGAGCGAGTGAGAAGGGAGAAGAAGAAAGCGCTTGGGAGGTTGGGTGCTTGGCGGGTGGGTGCCCTCTAGGGCAGATGCCAGTGGAACGTTATCCCTGAGTTGTAAGCCAGCACACACTGCTCACACACTGCTCACAGGCTATTCAGCTCTGACACAGTGAGGCGTGAACGGACAACTGGCTTTTTGTGGGAGACACCACGGGGCTCCATTAATCTCAGTGATAGACTCTGGGCAAAAGCTAGTGTTTTTGGGGAGGATTTGATCGAAAGAGAGGGACTTTTGAGCTGGTAGGTATGGTAGCAGTGGTAGATATGGCTCACCAGTTTGGTAATCCTTTAACGTGAACATGAGAAAGTAGCTTTGATAAAGGAAAAGCAGAAAAACACAGCATATAAACCTGACCTTTTGATGTTCTGATCATTTTTATTTAGGGGGAGGAAGGAACTGAGATGGGATTGGAACAAGAAAGGGCACATGACGACAAAATAAACATTTTACACATTGATTGACGTGGGCTTCCACACAGTTAATCATCAACGACTTAGGCCTAATAAAATGAATATGATCCAATAATCCCCCTCAAAAATATGCTTTATTTATCTCCTTTCATTGAAGTTTGGCACCACGACATGAGAGTCAGGGAGTTGCTCTTTCAAATCTTCAAGTTGCAATTTGAGAGAAATACAGACTTGCTTATCAATGAATAAATGTGAACCAATCAATCCAATAATCACCCTATAACCACCATACTAAATCCATTCATGGTGATTGGCTGTTATATTTTTGTCATTCTTTGTCAAGGTCATTACTTCCCACAAGGAAAGTTGGGCACTGTCTGGCTTTCATAAATAGTATGCATGTTGATCAATCATGATACAAGAGGCTGGTATTGTTAACAGAACCTAATTGGATGCATTTCAAGAGAACCCTAGAAATCCTAAACTATTATTTCAAGAGAAACAGATGATGCAACAATGGAAACAATTGTGAGAGGGCTGTTTTTTTTAAATCAGTAGCCTAATAAAATGATCTCAACTAAAATCAATGACAATTGAACTATGAAACCTGCTTTATCCCTCATTTCAAACTTTTCTTTGTCCTTTACTGTCTTTCTGTGATCTTCATATTCTTTCATTGTTGACTTTGAGCTAATTGCCTCTGTGGGCTACTTATTATTAATGTACAATTATTGCAGTGTAATGTCTTTAAATCCTTCTAAATGACCATTCATGCGTTGCATTCATTGAAAATTCTTTTGAAGTCTGTCAAATATGGAATTCTTCAAAAGGAAATATCTAAACCCAATCTCAGTCGACCAATACTGGGTTTTGCATCCCACCACCCACCCCCTAATATAAACAAAATTCCATTAATTTTTTAAGCTGCATTTATTACATTTACTGCAGTAAAAGTTTCCAGATTCCACAGTCTTGTCATTGGTATTCCAGCTGACTTGATGAATATTAATAACAGCGTTATCCTGATTAAATGGGCTTCATACAAAATCCCTGTGAATCTTCCAGCTCAGGCCTCACATCTTCTCACTATTCTTTATGAATTTTGATACGGACATTAATCTGGAGAGGAACTTAAAGCAGGTTTAATTGTGTGGCGGCGTGCTTATGGTTTTCCGTCCAGTAAAATGCAGATGGATGGAGGATGTAGGCCTATTTGGTGGTTTAGGTAAACAGACATCTTACGGGATGAAACACTAACACCTGGAGAGGGCACCTGCTGAGACAGATGATTGTCATTGGCTGCCTGTTGGAAGGCGTGGGATGGACTTGACTAGGATCAAAAGATTTGGATACATTGTTCCTAGTTTGCTCCACAAAAGGACCACCTATGGCATCTGGAATTGCTTTATTAAGTTTATTACACTTTCATTTGTAGTTTATTGATTCGACTATTGCAATAACAGTGGTAACATTGTAATAACATATATTATTACTGCTAAAAAGTAGTAACAACATTTTTAATTTGAATCAACTGATATGGAATCACAAGTTTCATGTTTACCATTCCCAATTAAGTCACCGCCAACTGATTCTTTCTGAGACATACTACCAACAACATTACACACAAACTTGTCCACAAAGGCTTCTTACATAGCCTAGTTTTACATGCCAGTGCTACATTTTTGGACATGGTGCTATTCATAAAAGAAAGCAAATACATCATTTATAAAGGGTATTTTAAACCAAATCTTTTAAAAGAAAGGTGAGTACAGGGTTGAATTCCATTCCATTAAATCTATGGAGCATAGAGCCAGCCAGGACACCTTTCAGCCTTTGTGCAATAACTGAACTTCGCACTTTTCTGTTCCATATTTCATCCAGCGTCAAAACTGACAAAATGCTGAATAGACAGGCAAAAATACCTCTGAAGGGACAAATATTGATCTGCGTGTAACATTAACCATTATAAATGGAGGGCAAAGAGGTAGCAGGAGGTGTGTGAGGGGATCAAAGAGGGAAAACAAAGGCCGGCTAGGAGTGACGCAGAGCTTTGTGAAAGTCATTTCTCAGCCACAATAGGTGACAGCCGCCCAGTGTCCTGCCTGAGACTGTGACATAGCTAGCTATACTTGTTCAAAAGGGCAAATTTGTATGTTTTAAGTGACATATATTTAAGCAATAAGGCCCGAGGGGTGTGGTATGTGGCCAATATACAACGTCTAAGGGATGTTGTTAGGCATGACGCAACGAGGATAGATTGGCCATATATCACAAACCCCCGAGGTGCCTTACTGCTATCATAAACTGGTTACCAACGTAATTAGAACAGTAAAAAGTTATGTTTGTCATACCGGTGGTATACCAAAGCTTCCAGCCAATCAGCATTCAGGGCTCGAACCGCCAGGTTCACAATTGAAACAAACTGTTTCTGCTAGACAGAGAACCAATGATTGCCGAGCAAAATACTGATTCAACATTGTCTTACGTCAGACATCGTAACTTCGTTTAAGGGACTAGTGTCGCATAGGAGTGTTGACACCACTTGGAGGACAATGCACATTTTTAAAGTTGACAAAGAAATGTAAACCTCAGACATCACTACCATGGTGAAGGCAGAGACCAGTCATATCATAGCTCATGAACTCATGATAAACTTAATCTCAAGGGTTTCAAAGGCCAGACTAGTGAAATAGTGCAGCAGTATCTAAAAAGGTAATATATAACAATTCTACAACAAAACCTAATACACACAATCTACTAAAGGAATGAGAATATATACACTACTGTTCAAAAATTTGAAATGTCCTTGTTTTTGAAAGAAAAGCACATTTTTGTCCATTAAAATAACATCAAATTGATCAGAAATACTTATAACATGTTAATGTTATAAATGACTATTGTAGCTGGAAACGGCACATTTTTAATGGAATATCTGTCACGCCTTGGTCATTGTATTTTGTGTTTTTGTTATATGTTTGGGTTGGCCAGGGTGTGACATGGGTTTATATGTTGTATTCATATTGGGGTTTGTATTATTTGGGATCGCGGTGTTGTTAGGCTTGGCTGCCTGAGGCGATTCTCAATTAGAGTCAGGTGCTTATCGTTATCTCTGATTGGGAACCGTATTTAGGCAGCCTGAGTTCGCTTTGTATTTCGTGGGTGTTTGTTCCTGTCTCTGTGTTGTAGTCACCAGATAGGCTGTAATTAGTTTCACGTTCCGTTCTGTTGTTTTTGTATTTAGTATTCAGTTATTTCATGTACCGCAATTTATTTCATTAAAGTCATGAGTAACCTACACGCTGCATTTCGGTCCGACTCTCTTCATTCAACAGACGAACGCCGTTACAATATCTACATAGGCGTACAGAGGTCCATTATCAGCAACCATCACTCCTGTGTTCCAATAGCATGTTGTGTTAGCCTTTTAAAATGATAAACTTGGATTAGCTAATTGAGCATTAGAAAACCCTTTTGCAATTATGTTAGCACAGCTGAAAACTGTTGTTCTAATTAAAGAAGCAATAAAACTGGCCTTCTTTAGGCTAGTTGAGTATCTGGAGCATCAGCATTTGTATGTTCGATTCCAGGCTCAAAATGGTCAGAAACAAATAACTTTCTTCTGAAACTCATCAGTCTATTCTTGTTCTGAGAAATTAAGGTTATTCCTTGCGAGAAATTGCCAAGAAACTGAAGATCTCGTACAACGCTGTGTACTACTCCCTTCAGAGAACAGAGCAAACTGTCTCTAACCAGAATAGAAAGAGGTGGAGGCCCCGGTGCAGAACTGAGCAAGAGGACAAGTACATTAGAGTGTCTAGTTTGAGAAACAGACGTCTCACAAGTCCTCAACTGGCAGATTCATTAAGTAGTACCCGCAAAACACCAGTCTCAACGTCAACAGTGTAGAGGCGACTCCGAGATGCTGGCCTTCTAGACACAATTCCCCTGTCCAGTGTCTGTGTTCTTTTGCCCATCTTAATCTTTTCTTTTTATTGGCCAGTCTGAGAGATGGCTTTTTCTTTGCAACTCTGCCTAGAAGGCCAGTATGCCCGAGTCGCCTCTTCACTGTTGACGCCAAGACTGGTGTTTTGCGGGTACAAGAACATTTCTAAATGAACCCAAACTTTTGAACAGTAGTGTAAGTATAACATATATGGATGAGCAGTGACAGACCGGCTGTGTCATGTTTGTCATTTATTGTCATGTCTTGTCCCTGTGCTCCCCATGCTATTCGTTTCCCTCTGCTGGTCCTGTTTGGTTCTTTCCCTCCTTCTATCCCTCTCTCTCCCCCTCCCTCTCTCACTCTCTCGCTCTCTCTTCTCTCTGTCGTTCCGTTCCTGCTCCCAGCTGTTCCTATTCCCCTAATCATCATTTAGTCTTCCCACACCTGTTCCCGATCCTTTCCCCTGATTAGAGTCCCTATTTATTCCTTTGTGATCCGTTCCTGTTCCGTCGGTTCCTTGTATTGTATTCACCATGCTGTGATTGCGTTTCGCCCTGTCCTGTCGTGTTTTTGCCGTGATTGTGTATCACCCTGTCCTGTCGTGTTTTGTGCCTTCATCAGACGCTGCGTGTGAGCAGGTGTCTCAGTCGACTACGGCCTGCGCCTACCCGAATCGACCTGCAGTCTGTGGCCGCTTCTCCAGTTGTTTTCCCTCTACAAATCTAGAGGATTTCTGTTATTCCGTTTTGAACATTAATAAACTCTGTTTCTGTTAAGTCGCGTTTGGGTCCTCTTTCACCTGCATGACAGAAGGAACCGACCAAGGAATGGACCCAGCGACTTCAGACGCTCGTTACACTGCCGTCGAGATCCAAGGAGCCATGCTCGGCAGACACGAGCAGGAATTGTCTGCTGCTCGCCAGGCCGTGGAAAACCTGGCTGCTCAGGTTTCCGACCTCTCTGGACAGTTCCAGAGTCTACGTCTCGTGCCACCTGTTACTTCCTGGCCTGCCGAGCCTCCAGAACCTAGGGTTAATAACCCACCTTGCTACTCCGGGCAGCCCACTGAGTGCCGCTCCTTTCTCACGCAGTGTGAGATTGTGTTCTCTCTCCAACCCAACACATACTCTAGAGAGAGAGCTCGGGTTGCTTACGTCATTTCACTCCTTACTGGCCGGGCTCGAGAATGGGGCACAGCTATCTGGGAGGCAAGGGCTGTTTGCTCTAACGATTTCCAGAACTTTAAAGAGGAGATGATTCGGGTTTTTGACCGTTCAGTTTTTGGTGGGGAGGCTTCTAGGGCCCTGGCTTCCTTATGCCAAGGTGAACGGTCCATAACGGATTATTCCATTGAGTTTCGCACTCTTGCTGCCTCTAGTGAGTGGAACGAGCCGGCGCTGCTCGCTCGTTTTCTGGAGGGACTCCACGCTGTGGTTAAGGATGAGATTCTCTCCCGGGAGGTTCCTTCAGATGTGGACTCTTTGATTGCTCTCGCCATCCGCATAGAACGACGGGTAGATCTTCGTCACCGGGCTCGTGGAAGAGAGCTCGCATCAACGGTGTTTCCCTGCTCCGCATCGCAACCATCTCCCCCTCTGGCTTTGAGACTGAGCCCATGCAGCTGGGAGGGATTCGCATCTCGAATAAGGAGAGGGAACGGAGGATCACCAACCGCCTGTGCCTCTATTGTGGAGTTGCTGGACATTTTGTTAATTCATGTCCAGTAAAGCCAGAGCTCATCTGTAAGCGGAGGGCTACAGGTGAGCGCAACTACTCAAGTCTCTCCATCAAAGTCCTGTACTACTTTGTCGGTCCACCTACGCTGGACCGGTTCGGGTGCTACATGTAGTGCCTTGATAGACTCTGGGGCTGAGGGTTGTTTCATGGACGAAGCATGGGTTCGGAAACATGACATTCCTTTCAGAGAGTTAGATAAGCCTACGCCCATGTTCGCCTTAGATGGTAGTCATCTTCCCAGTATCAGATTTGAGACACTACCTTTAACCCTCACAGTATCTGGTAACCACAGTGAGACTATTTCTTTTTTGATTTTCCGTTCACCGTTTACACCTGTTGTTTTGGGTCATCCCTGGCTAGTATGTCATAATCCTTCTATTAATTGGTCTAGTAATTCTATCCTATCCTGGAACGTTTCTTGTCATGTGAAGTGTTTAATGTCTGCCATCCCTCCCGTTTCTTCTGTCCCTACTTCTCAGGAGGAACCTGGCGATTTGACAGGAGTGCCGGAGGAATATCATGATCTGCGCACGGTCTTCAGTCGGTCCCGAGCCAACTCCCTTCCTCCTCACCGGTCGTATGATTGTAGTATTGATCTCCTTCCGGGGACCACTCCTCCTCGAGGTAGACTATACTCTCTGTCGGCTCCCGAACGTAAGGCTCTCGAGGATTATTTGTCTGTGTCTCTTGACGCCGGTACCATAGTGCCTTCTTCCTCTCCGGCCGGGGCGGGGTTCTTTTTGTTAAGAAGAAGGACGGTACTCTGCGCCCCTGCGTGGATTATCGAGGGCTGAATGACATAACGGTTAAGAATCGTTATCCGCTTCCCCTTATGTCATCAGCCTTCGAGATTCTGCAGGGAGCCAGGTGCTTTACTAAGTTGGACCTTCGTAACGCTTACCATCTCGTGCGCATCAGAGAGGGGGACGAGTGGAAAACGGCGTTTAATACTCCGTTAGGGCATTTTGAGTACCGGGTTCTGCCGTTCGGTCTCGCCAATGCGCCAGCTGTTTTTCAGGCATTAGTTAATGATGTTCTGAGAGACATGCTGAACATTTTTGTTTTTGTCTATCTTGACGATATCCTGATTTTTTCTCCGTCACTCGAGATTCATGTTCAGCACGTTCGACGTGTTCTACAGCGCCTTTTAGAGAATTGTCTCTACGTAAAGGCTGAGAAGTGCTCTTTTCATGTCTCCTCCGTTACTTTTCTCGGTTCCGTTATTTCCGCTGAAGGCATTCAGATGGATTCCGCTAAGGTCCAAGCTGTCAGTGATTGGCCCGTTCCAAGGTCACGTGTCGAGTTGCAGCGCTTTTTAGGTTTCGCTAATTTCTATCGGCGTTTCATTCGTAATTTCGGTCAAGTTGCTGCCCCTCTCACAGCTCTTACTTCTGTCAAGACGTGTTTTAAGTGGTCCGGTTCCGCCCAGGGAGCTTTTGATCTTCTAAAAGAACGTTTTACGTCCGCTCCTATCCTCGTTACTCCTGACGTCACTAGACAATTCATTGTCGAGGTTGACGCTTCAGAGGTAGGCGTGGGAGCCATTCTATCCCAGCGCTTCCAGTCTGACGATAAGGTTCATCCTTGCGCTTATTTTTCTCATCGCCTGTCGCCATCTGAGCGCAACTATGATGTGGGTAACCGTGAACTGCTCGCCATCCGCTTAGCCCTAGGCGAATGGCGACAGTGGTTGGAGGGGGCGACCGTTCCTTTGTCGTTTGGACAGACCATAAGAACCTTGAGTACATCCGTTCTGCCAAACGACTTAATGCCCGTCAAGCTCGTTGGGCGTTGTTTTTCGCTCGTTTCGAGTTTGTGATTTCTTACCGTCCGGGTAGCAAGAACACCAAGCCTGATGCCTTATCCCGTCTGTTTAGTTCTTCTGTGGCTTCTACTGATCCCGAGGGGATTCTTCCTTATGGGCGTGTTGTCGGGTTAACAGTCTGGGAATTGAAAGACAGGTTAAGCAAGCACTCACACACACTGCGTCGCGCCGCGCTTGTCCTAGTAACCTCCTTTTCGTTCCTGTTTCCACTCGTCTGGCTGTTCTTCAGTGGGCTCACTCTGCCAAGTTAGCGGGTCATCCCGGTGTTCGAGGCACTCTTGCGTCTATTCGCCAGCGCTTTTGGTGGCCGACTCAGGAGCGTGACACGCGCCGTTTCGTGGCTGCTTGTTCGGACTGCGCGCAGACTAAGTCGGGTAACTCTCCTCCTGCCGGTCGTCTCAGACCGCTCCCCATTCCTTCTCGACCATGGTCTCACATTGCCTTAGACTTCATTACCGGTCTGCCTTTGTCTGCGGGGAAGACTGTGATTCTGACGGTTGTCGATAGGTTCTCTAAGGCGGCACATTTCATTCCCCTCGCTAAACTTCCTTCCGCTAAGGAGACGGCACAAATCATTATTGAGAATGTATTCAGAATTCATGGCCTCCCGTTAGACGCCGTTTCAGACAGAGGCCCGCAATTCACGTCACAGTTTTGGAGGGAGTTCTGTCGTTTGATTGGTGCGTCCGTCAGTCTCTCTTCCGGGTTTCATCCCCAGTCTAACGGTCAAGCAGAGAGGGCCAATCAGACGATTGGTCGCATACTACGCAGCCTTTCTTTCAGAAACCCTGCGTCTTGGGCAGAACAGCTCCCCTGGGCAGAATACGCTCACAATTCGCTTCCTTCGTCTGCTACCGGGTTATCTCCGTTTCAGAGTAGTCTGGGTTACCAGCCTCCTCTGTTCTCATCCCAGCTTGCCGAGTCCAGCGTTCCCTCCGCTCAAGCGTTCGTCCAACGTTGTGAGCGCACCTGGAGGAGGGTGAGGTCTGCACTTTGCCGTTACAGGGCACAGACGGTGAGAGCCGCCAATAAACGCAGGATTAAGAGTCCAAGGTATTGTTGCGGCCAGAGAGTGTGGCTTTCCACTCGCAACCTTCCTCTTACGACAGCTTCTCGTAAGTTGACTCCGCGGTTCATTGGTCCGTTCCGTGTCTCCCAGGTCGTCAATCCTGTCGCTGTGCGACTGCTTCTTCCGCGACATCTTCGTCGCGTCCATCCTGTCTTCCATGTCTCCTGTGTTAAGCCCTTTCTTCGCACCCCCGTTCGTCTTCCCTCCCCCCTCCCGTCCTTGTCGAGAGCGCACCTATTTACAAGGTACATAAGATTATGGACATGCGTTCTCGGGGACGGGGTCACCAATACCTAGTGGATTGGGAGGGTTACGGTCCTGAGGAGAGGAGTTGGGTTCCGTCTCGGGACGTGCTGGACCGTTCGCTCATCGATGATTTCCTCCGTTGCCGCCAGGATTCCTCCTCGAGTGCGCCAGGAGGCGCTCGGTGAGTGGGGGGTACTGTCATGTTTGTCATTTATTGTCATGTCTTGTCCCTGTGCTCCCCATGCTATTCGTTTCCCTCTGCTGGTCCTGTTTGGTTCTTTCCCTCCTTCTATCCCTCTCTCTCCCCCTCCCTCTCTCACTCTCTCGCTCTCTCTTCTCTCTGTCGTTCCGTTCCTGCTCCCAGCTGTTCCTATTCCCCTAATCATCATTTAGTCTTCCCACACCTGTTCCCGATCCTTTCCCCTGATTAGAGTCCCTATTTATTCCTTTGTGATCCGTTCCTGTTCCGTCGGTTCCTTGTATTGTATTCACCATGCTGTGATTGCGTTTCGCCCTGTCCTGTCGTGTTTTTGCCGTGATTGTGTATCACCCTGTCCTGTCGTGTTTTGTGCCTTCATCAGACGCTGCGTGTGAGCAGGTGTCTCAGTCGACTACGGCCTGCGCCTACCCGAATCGACCTGCAGTCTGTGGCCGCTTCTCCAGTTGTTTTCCCCTCTACAAATCTAGAGGATTTCTGTTATTCCGTTTTGAACATTAATAAACTCTGTTTCTGTTAAGTCGCGTTTGGGTCCTCTTTCACCTGCATGACAGGCTGAGATGCAATAGATAGTAAAGAATAGATAGTGAAGTATACAGTATACACATATGAGATGAGTAATGCAAGATATGTAAACATTCTTAAAAGTGGCATTATCATAGTCGGTGAATGTGTGCCTTCACCTTGATTAGGTCTATACTTAGGCTTAGTGCCTTTCTGATGGGAGACTGGGGGCCCTGAGAGGGAGGAATTGGACTATGAGATCTCTAACTATCGGAAGCTCAGCCTCAGTGATATTGATTATTGTATTGAGCCCTGGGGAAGAGGAGAAAGCATGGTGAAAGCCGCACCAATGCAGATCCTCTGCTGGGTGGATCCATTCTGGGTGGCAGTCTGTCATCAGGACTAGTAGCTCTGATCTCCCAGCATTAAGGGGGGGCCAGGAGGAATGACCTGTACAATCATCCGGGATGAGTGCCTCATTTTCAGATAGATCCAGCAAATTTTCGGCGAGGAAAAGCCAGCAGCCGTGAGGCTTGTGGAGAGCCAAGGGAAGCAAGACCACCCTTCCCAATCCCTTGGAGGTGTGACAGCTGTGTGGAAAGCAAGCCCATCCTTCCCAATCCTTTGGAGGTGTGACAGCTGTGCAGTGCGAATAAGTTAGAGCATGAAGCCCTCTCACAGACTCTGCTAGATAAACCCCTGAATATCTTATCACACTCGGGAGAAGAAAAAAACTGTGATTTTACTTGCTGCATTGCTTCTATTGTTAATCAGGATATGAATGATAATATCCCTGCTTGAAAAAGTCATCGTGATTCCAAATCCTTTGCAAATAAAGTGACTAGGAGAAATAGTAAACCCCTTTTCACAGGCACTTTTAGTAAACCCCTTTTCAAAATGATGCATAGCCTCAATATGTACAGTGCCTTCGGAAGTATTCAGACCCCTAGTTTACAGCCTTATTATTAAATTGATTAAATGTTTTTTCCCGCTCTTCAATATACACACAATACCCCATAATGACAAAGCAAAAACAGGTTTTTAGAAATGTTTTGCTAATTTTAAAAAGCACCTTCGGCAGCAATTAGAGCCTCAAACCTTCTTGGGTATGACTCTACAAGCTTGGCGCACCTGTATTTGGAAAATTTATCCCATTGTTCTCTGCAGATCCTCTCAAGCTCGGTCAGGTTGGACAGGGAATGTTGCTGCACATGTTCGATCGGGTTCAAGTCCGGGCTCTGGCTGGGCCACTCAAGGACATTGAGACTTGTCCCGAAGCCACTCATGAATTGTCTAGGCTGTGTGCTTAGTTGTTGTCCTGTTGGAAAGTGAACCTTCACCCCAGTCTGAGCGCTCTGGAGCAGGTTTTCATCAAGGATATCTCTGTACTTTGCTCCGTTCATCTTTGCCTCAATCCTGACTAGTCTCCCACTCCCTGCCGCTGAAAAATACCCCCACAGCATGATGCTGTCACCACCATGCTTCACCGTAGGTATGGTGCCAGGTTTCCTCCAGACATGACGCTTGGCATTCAGGCCAAAGAGTTCAATCTTGGTTTCATCAGACCAGAGAATCTTGTTTCTCATGGTCGGAGAGTCTTTAGGTGCCTTTTGGCTAACTGCAAGCTGGCAGTCATGTGCCTTTTACTGAGGAGTGGCTTCCGTCTGGCAACTCTACCATAAAGGCTTGATTGGTGGAGTGCTGCAGAGAGATGGTTGTCCTTCTGGAAGGTTCTCCCATCTCCACAGAGGAACTCTAGAGCTCTCTCAGAGTGACCATCGGGTTCTTGGTCACCTCCCAGACCAATGCCCCTCTCCCCCGATTGCTCAGTTTGTCCGGGCGGCCAGCTCTAGGAAGAGTCTTAAGAATGATGGAGGTCACTGTGTTCTTGGGGATTTTCAATGCTGTAGACATTTTTTGGTACCCTTCCCCAGATCTTTGCCTCGACACAATCCTGTCTCGGAGCTCTATGGACAATTTCTTCAACCTCATAAATATTTTTGCTCTAACATACACTGGTCAACTGTGGGACCTTATATAGACAGGTGTGTGCCTTTCCAAATCATGTCCAATCAATTGAACTTAGCACAGGTGGACTCCAATCAAGTTGTAGAAACATCTCAAGGATGATCTATGGAAACAGGATGAACCTGAGCTCAATTTCAAGTCTCACAGCAAAGGGTCTGAATACTTATATAAATAAGGTATCTGTTTTTACATTTTAATACATTTGCAAAACATTTTAAAACCTGTTGTTGGCTTTGTCATTATGGGGTATTGTGTGTAGATTGCTGAAGATAATAAAAAAATATATATTTTAGAATTAGGCCGTAACGTAACAAAATGTGTACTTTCCAAAGGCACTGCACTGAATCACACGGATGGTAAATTGAAATGTAAAAGTATGGCTATCTATATGAATAGTTACAATTTCAAATCAAATCTATTTGAGTAACAGTAAAAATAGTCACCGCTTACCAGTACTCAAAAAGTATATTGGTTAAAACGGTTGCATTTTGAATGTAGTGCTGTCTAACACCATTTATCCAAACACACCGTTTACAAAGTGAATCAAGCTTGGCTGAAAGTACCTGTAAAACAACCCCTCACAATCTGTATGGCCTTAGTCACTATAAAGCAATTGTTTAAATTCTTAATAATGTTGGATGAATAAAGATGACAAACCTTTATCAGCTAAGCAAACAAGAGAGCAAATACAGTGCAGATAATCAGATTTCTAATTAGTGTCACTCACATCATCCAATATACTTTCTCTGAATTAAAGCGATCATGCAATTATACAGCCAATGCTTTGAGTTTAACAGAGGCTTTAATGGGAATGTAATGCCTGAATAATGACTGGATCTATCAACCAGAGGGCTAAATACTCATCAGCAGACAGATACACTCCTTTCTATGTCTCGATCTAGTAACCCAGGATCGCTCAATCTTTTATTCCAGAAACCTGCAAACCAGCTTTACAAAATGGTACCATATTCACATTATAGTGCACTACTAAAAAGGGTTCCAAAAGGGTTCGTTGGCTGTCCCTATAGGAGAACCCTTTTTGGTTCCAGGTAGAACCCTCTCTTCTACCTGGAACCAAACGTTTTTTCAAAAGGGTTATCTTATGGGGACAGCCGAAGAATCCTTTCAGGTTCTAGATGGCACCTTTTTTTCCTTCTAAGTGTGTACTTTTGACTTGGGCTCTGGTCAAAAGTTGTGCATTTTAAGGGGAATATGGTGACATTTGGGACAGTCCTCATCCTTCCTTAATTATATTAACAATATTAGCAATGCAAGACGGACTAAATCTGTGTCAGCTAACCAACTGAGGGACTGATCAGCAACATCACAGGGACCGGTGCCAGCCTGGGGAGCGGAGGTTGAAGAACGCTGCAGTAAGGTGCAACAACTAGCCTAGTGGTTAGAGCGTTGGGCCAGTAACCAAAAGGTGGCTGGATCGAACCCTTGAACTGACAAGGTACAAATCTGTCATTCTGCCCCTGAGCAAGGCAGTTAACCCACTGTTCCCCGAGCGCCGTGGGTGTCGATTAAGGCAGCCCCCTGCACCTCTCTGATTCAGAGGGGTTGGCTTAAATGCGGAAGACACATTTCATTTGAAGGAATTCAGTTATACAACTGACTAGGTATCCCCCTAACCAACTCACTCTCTATTCCTCTCCTCCTTATATCAAAACTTACTACGCATTCAAATCAACTGCATACTGTTCTATGCAACATGTTAAATTATTTCAGTTATAAGACAGTTGTTTGTTTAGCATCCTATACAAATGATGAATAATATTGTAATCTTCCAATTATTTTTCCACAGGAGGAGACCAACCTTGGCTCATCCCTAAGTAAATAATAAGTTCAGGCATATTTGGCTACATTAGTTCTTGTTTGGAAAAGAAAATGTCAATTTTCCTTCAAACCGTATTAGACTGCTTGTTTCGCGTAATTGATGAACTGAATAATTCAAATCAATATGGAATCTGACATTATACACTACCGTTCAAAAGTTTGGGGTCACTTAGAAATGTCCTTGTTTTTGAAAGAAAAGCATTTTTTTTGTCCATTAAAATAACATAAAATTGATCAGAAATACAGTGTAGACATTGTTAATGTTGTAATTTTTTATGGAATATATACATAGGCGTACATAGTCCCATTATCAGCAACCATAACTCCTGTGTTCCAATGGCACATTGTGTTAGCTAATCAAAGTTTATAATTTTAATAAGGCTAATTGAGCATTAGAAAACCCTTTTGCAATTGTTAGCACAGCTGAGAACTGTTGTTCTGATTAAAGAACAATACAATTGGCCTTCTATAGACTAGTTGAGTATCTGGAGCATCAGCATTTGTGGGTTCAATTACAGGTTCAAAATGGCCAGAAACAAATAACTTTCTTCTGAAACTCAATCTATTCTTGTTCTGAGAAATTAAGGCTATTCAATTCGAGAAATTATCAAGACACTGAAGATCTCGTACAATGCTGTGTACTACTCCATTCACAGAACAGCGTAAACTGGCTCTAACCAGAATAGAAAGATGATTGGGAGGCCCCGGTGTACAACTGAGTAAGAGAACAAGTACATTAACAGTTTCTAGTTGGAGAAACAGACGCCTCAAAAGTCCTCAACTGGCTGCGTCATTAAATTGTACAGGCAAAACACCAGTCTCAAAGTCAACAGTGAAGAGGTGACTCCGGGATGCTGGCCTTCTAGGCAGTGTTACCAAGAAAAAGCCATCTCTCAGACTGGTCAATAAAAATAAAATATTAAGATGGGCAAAAGAACAGACACTGGACAGAGGAACTCTGCCTAGAAGGCCAGCATCTCGGAGTCGCCTCTTCACTGTTGACGTTGAGACTGGTATTTGATTCTGAGTTCGGAACGCTGATTAAAGGTATTTACGTGTTCTAATAATTCGAAAGGTTGCTCAGAAAACCAGGTGTTTAATCGGTGTATGCTTACTTCGATTTTGACCTTACACCTATTAAGATAGTAATTTAAACCCCTTACTCTGCTTATTGCATAATCTGCCTACTGACATGAGTTTAATATCTAATTATTAGTGTGTGTGTAAACCTACTCAGTAAGTATGTTTACATGCACTGATTTCAGATTTCAGTCCATGTAAACGTGACTATTAGGGAAAATGTTATTGCAAAGCATATAATAGTTTGACTAAAACTTATACATTAATCTGATTATCCACAATAATCACATTATTGTGTGCATGTAACCGTACACAGTCTTTTTTATGTAACTGTTAGGCTACTCAGTAGTGATGGACAGTCAGCAGCACCCTAATTGAACATAATTTTGGACTATACAAATTTTAGCCTAACTCATCTGCTTTTAGGCCCAGAATCCATTAGGTACTACATTTCAATGTGAGGATTCGCAATGTGTACACACACGCATGCAATTATTATTTTAGTGTTAAGGAGGACTCTATACTGGGGTGTTGGTTTTTGCTGAGAAAATCCCTCTACTAACATGCTTTTAAACATTAACGTTTGCTATGCACTAAGACTGAATCCAAAATGAAGCGCTTCGCAAAAGATGAGCGATGCTCTGGCATCGACCTGTCCTTTAGAACAACCAGCAGGAGACAAGTTGCCCAGCTCTAGAATCAACACACAGTCTTCATCCCAAACGGCACCCTATTACCTATTTAGTGCACTACTTTTGACCAGGGACCATAGGGTAGTCCATTATGTAGGGAATAGGGTGCCATTTGGGACGCCCCCCTCAAACATTCCAGGCTTCTATCCAAAGGAGAAACGTTTCAGTGACTAAGATGCCTTGCTATAAGTTGTAGCTAATGAGGGTGAAGGAGATTTAGGGAGATGGGAGATAACCTGTCTTGCAGAACCATTGTTCTTTGCAGGGCTCCTCTGGGGGGGGGGGGGGGGGGGACGTGTCTGAGGGCTAGAGCAGTTGTTTCAACCTTTTTCGGTTACCATACCGACTGAATTTTGCTCTGCCAGTAGTACCCCTTATGTATTTTACCAGTAGGCCTATGGTATCATGAGTGTTCTCAAGTACCCCCTATGTATTGGCCAAGTACCCCCAGGGGTCCCTAGAACCACTGGGCTAGGGGGTGATCATATCTAGCACAACCAACCAATCCCTCCTGGGTTCAAATAATATTGGTTTAACTTCAAATTGCTTGATTGAGCTAGCCTGGCAGAATGGAATAGTCCCAACATGTGTAAACACATTCATTCTGGTACTCCAGACAAGCTTAATCAACTACAGTAAGTATGTGAAAGAAAGCCAATAATATTTGAACCCAGGTCCGACAGCAACAGCATAACCAAGCGGTCCTCATTAGCACTTGATGGTTGAGCATGGGCCACAGCAGTGACCATTTTAATTGCTCCCCTGTTCAAACAGTTCTCAAAGCATCTGTGGTTCAGTGCATGGCCAGCCCTGTTTGTTTTGCTTGATGGTTCATAGGCTGTGATCGGGTGTATCGCCAGAAACACCAACCCAGGGTTGCTGGCGGTTGACTTGCAATGCAGAATTTGCACAATACTGCTGCAATGTTATTGAGATACCCAGTAGGGACTAAACAATACGCCACTTGCTTGGTGAATTTCTTCCAACTCCTTCACAGGGCATTGGGCTGGCAAGCGAGAGCGAGAGACTGTGTGTTGCGGTCTCTCCCAGATCAGAATAATCACCCCAGTCACCATTTTAACAGTGCCCACCCTGTGTCTATTCCCTAAACCAACACAGGGAGACAAAGAGGGACAGAGGCTAAGGAATCCCTGTGCCTGTGTGCATGCCTACTGCTCAGAGTGAGACCACCCACTTAGGGAGTGGGATGGACTGTTAGGCCACACCACACTCAATTCCAAGGATTTCAGGACTTCAATCAGACCCACATGGAAGCCCAAACGTGCTGATAGCCTGCCTCTTGTCCCTGTGAAGTGCCCCGGTGGAGCGGGGAATTAGTGAGAGGCTGGCTGGGTGTTGGAGGGACCTCGCAGAGAGTCAGGAGTGATGGGGGAAGACTAGAACCCATGTTTCTTCTGTTAGTATCACTGACACTACATTTCCTGGGAAACTGATGCTAAGAGGGAGGGAGTAAGGTTTAGGGCAAAGGTCAATCCACCTGCTAAGAACAAAGCTCTCTGGGACTGTAGCTTTTCTCTCCCTGTTCAATTCAACTCCCTAGGAAACATTACATTGTTTGTTATTTGGCCCGTTCTTGAAGGTACTTTGAATTCTCTGGTGGGGAATGTTTTTTTAAGTCAGCAGAGTTCTAAAAGCTGTCTTTTGGATACTGTGTGTTAAAGACACAATCAACTACAATTTCAGCCCAATGCAACAGTAACCCTGACACTTTATTTGGAACAGAACAGACTAGCTGCTTCGTTGGGAAATGAACCCCTCAAATGAATAGACAACGCTATGATTTCATATTGAACATCCACTTTTTAGTGGTCAAGGCAAACACATATTAAATCAATTTCCATATAATAATAAATAGGTCTAGCCTAAGCAGCATACATATATTTAAGTCACAAATCTTTTGATCTCTGATAAACCACATGACTTCTATTGCAGTATTTATGCAGCAGATTCTCACCATTTGCAAAACAGAACATGTCAAGTTAAACTTTTTTTGACACGTAGGAACCAGTCTTCATTATTTCTGACTGTTGCTTAACTATGGATGGACACAATCATTTGAATAGAACACAGGATAATCCTCAAAGCATATTCATGTCCCAACATTCAGACAAGTTAGACAAATATTTGACACCTATTCTACCACCTGCGTCAGCCTCATTAAAGCGAGTCAGCCTCATTAAAGTGTGTCAGATAAATGCAGACACCACGCCGCAAAGCACTTCTTGTTTTTTTTTGTAAGAGAATTGGGGATTTGTTCGTAGGCTTACTGATGACCAACTAGGACCAGTAGGATCTGACTGAGAGCCCATCACGGCTTGCAGACACAAACTCTGTAGAAAAGGTTACTAAATAAAGATTAAATAAACCCAAAGCCAGATTGGACTTGATTGAGACAGTGCGATGTTTCAGAGGTTGAAGAGGCTGGGACCTAGGAGCAAATCTTCCTGTCTGCCGTGTGTGTTGACTCCATGTCCACCAGGGTCTGGGGGGTGTGACTGGATACCCGCAGGGGCTCAGGACTGACTGACAGCTGAAAATATGAGCTACGATGCCTCCATGTGTACTCTAGACAAGGTGCCTGTTACAGACAAGCTGACACCGTCCTCTTTATATGAGCTAATATAAGGATATGTGAGCCGCTACATCCTGCTCCAGTCATTGGGCTCCACCCTCCTGCACTAGGATGTGGTAGGACAAGCAGAGTTGGAGCAGGATACATCAGCATGTCGCTAACACAACAAACACGCTGGTAGACTGAGGCAACTCAAATTAACAGAGGGGATACTGTTGGGAATTGCCATATTCCGCTGTAGCCACGACTGTCACAAGGTAAACGCATACCTGGTCAAAGTTCTTGATTGCTGCAATATCTAATACCTGTTTTTGTCACCAGCTGCCATGCAGCAATCCCCTATGAAGGAATACATTTAATTATTCAAATTACTTTGTTAAACACGTCACACTGTTAAAAGGAGGACTCTACCACCACTATCACATCTCTATGTATTAATACAATCTGCAATAATGATTCATATAAGTTTGGGAAAATATTAAAATCAAGTCAAATAAATGGTAAGAAATTCATGTTTTTGGCAAACCTATTTGTTAAGAAGTTCAAAGTAACTGCCTATGAACCAATGGGCTCCCAGTTTCAATTACATTTATTTTAAAGATTAGCAGCAAATCAAGGACTGTTTGTAGAGGGAGTTTATATAATTGTTGATGAATGCAATAGGCCAGTTCAGTAAAAACCTGTCAGTCACACTCAGTGATGATAGAAAACATGTTCTATTTATTCTTTTGAAATGGCAAGTGCGCCCTCTTGAGGGGAGCTTTAGGCCTAACATTTCAAATACATGTGTTTCTTCCTCTAACACTGCTTTTTAGTCCTTCTTTCCAACCCCATCACACTCTCTTCTGAATGAATTACACCAAACAAGATACAATTCTTACTCAAATTCGTCTCTAGTGTAAAAAGGAAAGTATGGTATCGTCAGGAGTCTTTGAAACTCAGTGGTGAAATACAAAATGCACATTGGCTGAGTTGAGGTCTTACAACAGCTGTTATTAGGCTACGCTTCCGAATGTGTTCTTGACTCACTACAAACACTCTGGTCGTCTTACACCTCATCTTAACAACAATTTAATCAACATATTGCATAGTTTCTAGCCTGGTTTATCCTACTTGAACATTCTGATACAACTGCTACACATCCACCCTCACAAAAAATCAACAATAACTACAGAGGAAATAGTATCTGATGTGGAACAGCAGCTTAATAACCAGAACACAGAGTAGACTGGTTTTATTTACCTTTGTACATATCAACGAAAGTCTGAGTTCCTTGCTGTGTCCATGACAGACTGAGTTCCTCTTCACTCTCAGAGCAGCAACTCTCCCTCGGAATTAATTAGAATTAACAAATTACAATGTTAGAATCTCCTCTGGGTTCCATGCATTCTGTTCTAAGAAAAGCACCCCAGACCAGTTCAGCTCAACTGTTTGAGACTTCACTAACTTCCTCTCACGGGTTTTATGGGACAAACAAAGCAGGACATACGCTTCCCAGATTACTGTGTTTGACTAATCTCTCTCACAACTTGCCCTGACTAAGCTGGGGTGCCTCGGATTTACACTACATGTTCAAAAGCATGTGGACACCTACTCGAACATCTCATTCCAAAATTATTGCCATTAATATTGAGTGTCAGCCCCCTATGCTGCTATAACAGCCTCCACTCTTCTGGGAAGGCTTTTCACTAGATGTTGGAACATTGCTGCGGGGAATTTCTTCCATTCAGCCACAAGAGCATTAGTGAGGTCGGGCACTGATGTTGGGCGATTTGCCTGGCTCGCAGTCGGCCTTCCAATTAATCCTAAAGGGGTTCGATGGGGTTGAGGTCAGAGCTCTGTGCAGGCCAGTCAAGTTCTTCCATACCAATGTCAACAAACCATTTCTGTATGGACCTCGCTTTGTGCACAAGGGCATTGTCATGCTGAAACAGGAAAGGGCCTTCCCCATACTGTTGCCACAAAGTTGGAAGCACAGAATTGTCTAGTATGCTGAAGAGTTAAAATTTCCCTTCACTGGAACTAAGAGGCCTAGCCTGAACCATGAAAACAGCCACAGACCAGTATTCCTCCTCCACCAAACTTTATAGTTGGCACTATACATTGGGGCAGGTAGCGTTCTCCGGGCATCCGCCAAAACCCCAGATTTGTCTTATGAACTGCCAGATGGTGAAATGTGATTCATAACTCCAGAGGATGCGTTTCCACTGCTCCAGACTCCAACGGCAGCGAGCTTTACACCACTCCAGCCGACACAATAAGCATGCCCCTTTCAAAAAATGTAGAACTAAGAACAGATATAGCCCTTGGTTCACTCCAGACCTGACTGCCCTCGACCAGCACAAAAACATCCTGTGGCGGACTGCACTAGCATCGAATAGTTCCCGCGATATGCAACTTTTCAGGGAAATCAGGAACCATTACACGCAGTCAGTCAGGAAAGCAAAGGTGAGCTATTTCAAACAGAAATTAGCATCCTGTAACTCCAAAACGTTTTGGGACACTAAAGTCCATGGAGAATAAGAGCACCTCCTCCCAGCTGCCCACTGCACTGAGGCTAGGTAACACTGTCACCACCGATAAATCCACGATAATCGTGAATTTCAAAAAGCATTTCTCTACGGCTGGCCATGCTTTGGTTACCCAAACCCCGGCCTACAGCTCTGCACCCCCTGCAGCTACTTGCCCAAGCCTCCCCAGATTATCCTTCACCTAAATCCAGAGAGCAGATGTTCTGAAAGAGCTGCAAAATCTGGACCGCTACAAATCAGCTGGGCTAGACAACCTGGACACTCTCTAAAATGATCCGCCGCCAATGTTGCAACCCTTATTACGAGTCTGTTCAACCTCTTTCTTATCGTTATACACATATACATACAAGGGAAAAGCCACTGCTCTATAACCACTATTCAAAAAAGCCAGACTACGGTTTGAAACTGCACATGGGGACAAAGATCATACTTTTTGGAAAAATGTCCTCTGGTCTGATAGAACTGTTCGGTCATAATGACCATCGTTATGTTTGGAGGAAAAAGGGGGAGGCTTGCAAGCCGAAGAACACCATCCCAATCGTGAAGCACGGGGGTAGCAGCATCATGTTGCTTTGCTACAGTGCTTTGCTGCAGGAGGGACTGGTGCACTTCACAAAATAGATGGCATCATGAGGGAAGGAAAATTATGTGGATATATTGAAGCAACATCTCAAGACATCAGTCAGGAAGTTAAAGCTTGGTCGTAAATGGGTCTACCAAATGGACAATGACCCCAAGCATACTTCCAAAGTTGTGGCAAAATAGCTTAAGGACAACAAAGGTATTGGAGTGGCCATCACAAAGCCCTGACCTCAATCCCATAGAAAATTTGTGGGCAGAACTGAAAAAGCATGCTCGGGCAAGGAGGCCTACATATCTGACTCAGTTACACCAGCTATGTCAGGAGGAACGGGTCAAAACTCACCCAACTTATTGTGGGAAGCTTGTGGAAGGCAACCTGAAATGTTTGACGCAAGTTAAGCAATTTAAAGGCAATGCCACCAAATACTAATTGAATGTATGTAAACTTCTGACCCACTGGGAATGTGATGAAAGAAATAAAAGCTGAAATAAATCATTCTCTCTCCTATTATTCTGACATTTCACATTCTTAAAATAAAGTTCTGATCCTAACTGACCTAAGACAGGGAATTTCTACTAGGATAAAATGTCAGGAATTATGAAAAACTGAGTTTAAATGTATTTGGCTAAGGTGTATGTAAACATCCGTGTCACGGTTTTCATGTGGTGAAGGAGAGTCGGACCATACTGCAGCGTGTATATTGTGATCCATGTTAAATCACACAACGTAACACAAATCCAAAACACAAACTCTACAAAACAATAAACGTAGTGAAAAACCGAAACAGCCTTAACTGGTGCAAACTAACACAGACTAAGGACATCAAGACACTCAGGACAATCACCCACAATACAACCAAATAATATGGCTGCCTAAATATGGTTCCCAATCAGAGACAACGATAAACACCTGCCTCTGATTGAGAACCACTTCAGACAGCCATAGACTAACCTAGAACACCCCACTAAGCTACAATCCCACTATCTACACAACATACAAAAACCCATGTCACACCCTGGCCTGACCAAATACATGAAGAAAAACACAAAATACTACGACCAGGGCGTGACAATCCGACTTCAACTGTATACAATATACATTTGAAGTCGGAAGATGACGTACACCTTACACTCAATTAATGTTTGGTAGCATTGCCTTTAAATTGTTTAACTTGGGTCAAATGTTTTGGGTATCCTTCCAAAAGCTTCCCACGATAAGTTGGGTAAATTTTGGCCCATTCCTCCTGACAGAGATGGCACGCTTTTTCAGTTCTGCCCACAACTTTTCTATAGGAAGGGAGGCTCGTTTTACTGTGGATATAGATACTTTTGTACCTGTTTCCTCCAGCATCTTCAAAAGGTCCTTTGCTGTTGTTCTGGGATTGATTTGCACTTTTCGCGCAAAAGTATGTTCATCTCTAGGAGACAGAACGCGTCTCCTTCCTGAGCGGTATGACGGCTGCGTGGTCCCATGGTGTTTATACTTGCATACTATTGTTTGTACAGATGAACGTGTCACGAATATTACCGAAGGTGACTCCCCTTCTTGTTCGGGTGGCGCTCGGCGGTCGTCGTCGCCGGTCTACTAGCTATCGCCGATCCGTTGTTCTGTGTTCGTTTAGTTTTGTCTAATTGGTAGCACCTGTTTCTAGTTTGGTTGTTAGGATAGGGTTATATATAGTCTGTTTAGCCCGCTTCTGTTTCGTGCGGGCTTGTTCGTCTGTTTCGTTGGTTGAGTGTATTTTGTTTGCATTTTGGGTTTCACGCTGTCCGTTTATATTTCTGTTCATTTGTGTTTTCACTTTTGTACATGTTATGTTTCCGGGACATTAAAGCGTGTTGTTTTTCCCACATCTTTTGCTCTCTGCGCCTGACTCCACACCTCTTCACTCATTATTGTGACAGAAGCCCGCACCCTAAATATGGAGTCAGCAGGAGCAGCGACCACTCCTCTTCCCACTATGGAGGAGAGAGTCCAACATCACACATCCATCCTCCATCGCCTAGGATCAGCGATGGATCAGATGATGGAGAGGATGGATCGTTGGGAGAGGAATGGTTTCCCTACTACTCCACCGACCCTCCCACCAGCAACTCTACCATCTGCCCCATCTGGATCCGGTTCCAGCGCTCTGCACATGACGCCTCCGAGGAATTACGATGGAGCAGCGACAGGGTGCCAGGGATTCCTGCTGCAATTAGACCTCTACCTGTCCACCGTTCGACCGGCCCCCTCAGAGGAGGAGAGAGTAGGGGTCCTCATCACCTGCCTGACTGGTAGAGCCCTGGAGTGGGCTAATGCGGTCTGGAACGGGCCCGACTCGGCGAGAGACAACTACCCGGAGTTCATCCGCCGTTTCAGGGCCGTGTTCGATCACCCTCCAGAGGGTCGTGCGGCAGGTGAGAGATTGTTCCATCTGAGACAGGGGATGAGGAGCGCGCAGGACTTCGCGCTGCAGTTCCGGACCTTGGCTGCGGGAGCAGGGTGGAACGACAGGGCCCTGATAGACCATTACATGTGTAGCCTGAGAGAGGACGTCCGTAGGGAGCTGGCCTGTCGGGATACTACACTTGGCCTGGATGGACTGATAGACCTGTCGATCCGGTTGGACCATCTGCTAGCTGCTCGTGGACGTTCTGAAAGGGTCCTGTCAGTTCTACCTCCTGATCCTCCTGCCCCTATTCCGATGGAGCTAGGAGGTACCGCATCAAGGGAGATCGGAGGAGGAAGCTCCTCCTGTACCAGTTGTGGCCGGAGAGGGCACACGTCTGGTCGGTGCTGGAGGAATTCATCTGGGAATCATGAGGGCAGGCAGAACACTCATCGGTCACCCCAGGTGAGTAAGCACCACACTCTCCCAGAGTTTCCTGTTGGTCACATGTTCCTATTAATTTGTTTCCTAAATTATTCTCCTTCTCTCCAGCATAAGGCACTGGTAGATTCAGGCGCAGCTGGAAACTTTATAGATCGCGGACTCGCTCAGAGGTTGAGGATTCCGTTAGTAAAAGTAAACCCCCCTTTTCCCGTGCACTCTTTAGATAGTCGACCATTAGGGTCAGGGCTGGTGAAGCAAGCCACAATTTCGTTGGAGATGATTACGCAGGGGAATCACAAGGAGCGAATTAGTTTGTTCCTTATCGATTCATCTGCGTTTCCAGTTGTTCTGGGGATTCCCTGGCTGGCTATTCATAATCCTACGATTTCGTGGAAACAGGGAACTCTACAGGGGTGGTCTGATGAGTGTTCAAGCAGGTGTGTAGGGGTTTCCATCGGTGCTACAACGGTGGAGAGTCCAGACCAGGTTTCCACCGTGCGCATTCCAGCTGAGTATGATGATTTGGCTATCGTTTTCAGTAAAAAGAAAGCGACCCAATTACCACCCCATAGGCAGGGGGATTGCGTGATAAATCTCCAGGTTAACGCTGCACTTTCCAGGAGTCATGTGTATCCTTTGTCTCAGGAGGAGAAGGTGGCTATGGAAAATTATATCACCGAGGCTCTGGGACAGGGGTACATTCAGCCCTCCATGTCACCTGTCTCTTCGAGTTTCTTTTTTGTGAAGAAAAAAGATGGTGGTTTGCGTCCGTGTATTGATTATAGAGGTCTAAATTCCATCACAGTGGGTTTTAGTTACCCACTACCTCTCATTGCTACGGTAGTGGAATCATTTCACGGAGCGCAGCTCTTCACTAAACTGGATCTCAGGAGTGCTTATAATTTGGTGCGTATTCGGGAGGGAGATGAGTGGAAAACTGCATTTAGCACTACGTCGGGCCATTATAAGTACCTCGTCATGCCATACGGTTTAAAGAATGCTCCAGCTATATTTCAATCCTTCGTGGATGAAATACTCAGAGACCTGCACGGACAGGGTGTAGTGGTTTATATTGACGATATTTTGATCTACTCCGCTACACGCTCTGCGCATGTATCTCTTGTGCGTAAAGTTCTTAGACGACTGCTGGAGCATGACCTGTATGTGAAGGCGGAGAAATGTGAGTTTTTCAAACAATCAGTTTCCTTCCTGGGTTATCGTATTTCCAGCTCTGGTTTGGTAATGGAGGGTGACCGCGTTAAGGCCGTGCGTAATTGGCCGACTCCGACCACGGTAAAGGAGGTGCAGCGGTTCTTGGGATTTGCCAATTACTACCGGAGGTTTATCCGGGGTTTTGGTCAGGTAGCTGCCCCTATTACCTCACTGCTGAAGGCGGGACCGGTGCGTTTACAGTGGTCAGCAGAGGCGAACGGAGCTTTTCATAAGTTGAAGGCGATGTTTACTAAGGCGCCGGTGTTGGCACATCCGGACCCTTCTTTGGCGTTTATAGTAGAGGTGGACGCATCCGAGGCTGGGGTTGGAGCGGTGCTCTCACAGCGTTAGGGTGTGCCACCGAAGCTCCGCCCCTGTGCCTTTTTTTCTAAGAAACTCGGGCCAGCGGAGCGGAATTATGATGTGGGGGATAGGGAGTTGTTGGCTATGGTTAAGGCCCTGAAGGTGTGGAGACACTGGCTTGAGGGGGCTAAGCACCCTTTCCTTATCTGGACTGACCATCGTAACCTGGAGTATATCCGATCAGCTAGGAGACTGAATCCTCGTCAGGCAAGGTGGGCCATGTTTTTCACCAGATTTCGTTTCACTGTCTCATATAGACCAGGTTCCCTCAACACTAAGGCTGACACGCTGTCAAGACTCTATGACACTGAGGACAGGTCCATCGATCCTACTCCCATCATTCCGGCAGCTAAGCTGGTGGCACCGGTAGTATGGGATGTGGACGCGGACATCGAGCGGGCACTAAGGGGGGAACCTATGCCTCCACAGTGTCCGGAGGGTCGTAGGTACGTGCCGCTGGCTGTTCGTGATCAATTGATTCGATGGGCTCATTGTCTACCCTCGTCGGGTCACCCAGGTGTTTATAGGACAGTGAGAGGTCTTGAGAGGAAGTACTGGTGGCCCACTTTGAGGAGGGATGTGCGATTCTATGTTTCCTCCTGTTCGGTGTGCGCCCAGAGTAAGGCTCCTAGACACCTGCCAAGAGGTAAATTACAACCTCTTCCCAAGCCACAACGGCCGTGGACCCATCTTTCGGTGGATTTTCTTACTGACCTCCCCCCCTCTCAGGGTAACACTACTATCCTGGTCGTTGTGGATCGGTTCTCTAAGTCCTGCCGTCTTATCCCATTGCCCGGTCTCCCTACGGCCCTACAGACTGCGGAAGCTCTTTTCACCCATGTCTTCCGGCACTACGGGGTGCCCGAGGATATAGTTTCTGATCGGGGCCCCCAATTTATCTCCCGTGTTTGGAGAGCATTTATGGAACGTCTGGGGGTCTCTGTCAGCCTTACCTCAGGGTATCACCCGGAGAGTAATGGTCAGGTGGAGAGAGTTAACCAGGAGGTGGGTAGGTTTCTGTGGTCGTATTGCCAGGACCGGCCAGGCGAGTGGGCAAGATATATTCCCTGGGCAGAAATAGCCCAGAATTCACTAAGCCACTCTTCTACCAACATGTCACCATTTGAGTGCGTGTTGGGGTACCAGCCGGTCCTGGCACCGTGGCATCAGAGCCAGACTGAGGCTCCTGCGGTGGAGGAGTGGGTACAGCGCTCTAAGGAGACCTGGAGGGCAGTCCAGGAGTCATTACACCAAGCGAGTATAAGGCAGAAGAAGAGCGCTGACCGTCACCGCAGTGAGGCCCCCGTGTTTGCACCTGGGGACAAGGTCTGGCTCTCGACCCGAAACCTGCCTCTCCGCTTGCAGTACCTCGTCGACTGGGAGGGGTACGGTCCGGAGGAGAGGTGCTGGGTTCCGGCGAGGGATATTCTAGTGAATTCCATCGCCTCCGTCCGGATCGCCCAGCGCCTCGGCCTCCGGGTCGTCCCCGAGGCCGACGTCGGCGCGCTGCGGGAGCTGCGCGTCAGGAGGGGGGTACTGTCACGAATATTACCGAAGGTGACTCCCCTTCTTGTTCGGGTGGCGCTCGGCGGTCGTCGTCGCCGGTCTACTAGCTATCGCCGATCCGTTGTTCTGTGTTCGTTTAGTTTTGTCTAATTGGTAGCACCTGTTTCTAGTTTTGGTTGTTAGGATAGGGTTATATATAGTCTGTTTAGCCCGCTTCTGTTTCGTGCGGGCTTGTTCGTCTGTTTCGTTGGTTGAGTGTATTTTGTTTGCATTTTGGGTTTCACGCTGTCCGTTTATATTTCTGTTCATTTGTGTTTTCACTTTTGTACATGTTATGTTTCCGGGACATTAAAGCGTGTTGTTTTTCCCACATCTTTTGCTCTCTGCGCCTGACTCCACACCTCTTCACTCATTATTGTGACAGAACGTGGTACCTTCAGGTGTTTGGAAATTGCTCCCAAGGATGAACCAGACTTTTGGAGGTCTACAATTTATTTTCTGAGGTTTTGGCTATTTTCTTTTGGATTTCCCCTTGATGTCAAGCAAAGAGGCACTGAGTTTGAAGGTAGGTCTTGAAATACATCCACAGGTACACCTCATGCTTGTATAACCATGCTGCTTTTATCATCTCAGAGGACATAAAGGAGCACTTTATTGGAAGGATACCTCCATAGGATTCCATAACACATTCATAAGACAATCATTTATTAAAAATGATCCTGTCAACAACCACAAGTTGATGTTTTTTTATTTATTCCCTCCCTAAGAGAAACTCCTCACTCACCACTGTCTGATCTGTGTTATATGAGAGTGTAGGTGTCACATTTCAAACATAGCAAATTACCATTAGCCTTTACACCATATTCATCCTAAACCTCATATCATTCAATATAGGCGAATAGTCAGGCATGATAGATAATGGCCAATAGCGCAACACTTTGAATACTTTTATGATAAGGATAAACTGCAATTACGTATTTGAAGTTAGCCTAACTGTACCGACTTTTAAATCCATTATGACACCTTACAAGGTAAGTATTACAGACGATAATCAAACATTGAAACAACCTTTAATCATTCTGATAGATTTGTAGGCCATCATTTCTAAATTACAATCTGCTGAAGTAAAGGCATGCTGTCATGTTTTGTCATTAATTATCATGTCTTGTCCCTGTGCTTCCCCTTCTATTCGTTTCCCTCTGCTGGTCTTATTAGGTTCTTTCCCTCTTTCTATCCCTCTCTCTCCCCCTCCCTCTCTCACTCTCTCGCTCTCTCTTCTCTCTATCGTTCCGTTCCTGCTCCCAGCTGTTCCTATTCCCCTAATCAATCATTTAGTCTTCCCACACCTGTTCCCGATCCTTTTCCCTGATTAGAGTCCCTATTTCTCTCCTTGTTTTCCGTACCTGCCCTGTCGGATCCTTGTCTATATTCACCGTGCTGTGTCTATGTTTTGCCCTGTCGTGTCGTGTTTCCCTCAGATGCTGCGTGGTGAGCAGGTGTCTGAGTCTGCTAGGTTCAAGTGCCTTCCCGAGGCAACCCGCAGTTCTTGATCAAGTCTCCAGTCTGTTCTCGTCTTTACGAGTAGTATTATGCCTTTTGTTTTGTAAAGTATCTTTACTGGATTAAAAACTCTGTTTTCGCCAAGTCGCTTCCGGGTTTCATCCCCAGTCTAACGGTCAAGCAGAGAGGGCCAATCAGACGATTGGTCGCATACTACGCAGCCTTTCTTTCAGAAACCCTGCGTCTTGGGCAGAACAGCTCCCCTGGGCAGAATACGCTCACAACTCGCTTCCTTCGTCTGCTACCGGGTTATCTCCGTTTCAGAGTAGTCTGGGTTACCAGCCTCCTCTGTTCTCATCCCAGCTTGCCGAGTCCAGCGTTCCCTCCGCTCAAGCGTTTGTCCAACGTTGTGAGCGCACCTGGAGGAGGGTGAGGTCTGCACTTTGCCGTTACAGGGCACAGACTGTGAGAGCCGCCAATAAACGCAGGATTAAGAGTCCAAGGTATTGTTGCGGCCAGAGAGTGTGGCTTTCCACTCGCAACCTTCCTCTTACGACAGCTTCTCGTAAGTTGACTCCGCGGTTCATTGGTCCGTTCCGTGTCTCCCAGGTCGTCAATCCTGTCGCTGTGCGACTGCTTCTTCCGCGACATCTTCGTCGCGTCCATCCTGTCTTCCATGTCTCCTGTGTCAAGCCCTTTCTTCGCACCCCCGTTCGTCTTCCCTCCCCCTCCCGTCCTTGTCGAGAGCGCACCTATTTACAAGGTACGTAAGATCATGGACATGCGTTCTCGGGGACGGGGTCACCAATACTTAGTGGATTGGGAGGGTTACGGTCCTGAGGAGAGGAGTTGGGTTCCGTCTCGGGACGTGCTGGACCGTTCGCGCTTATTGATGATTTCCTCCGTTGCCGCCAGGGTTCCTCCTCGAGTGCGCCAGGAGGCGCTCGGTGAGTGGGGGTACTGTCATGTTTTGTCATTAATTATCATGTCTTGTCCCTGTGCTTCCCCTTCTATTCGTTTCCCTCTGCTGGTCTTATTAGGTTCTTTCCCTCTTTCTATCCCTCTCTCTCCCCTCCCTCTCTCACTCTCTCGCTCTCTCTTCTCTCTATCGTTCCGTTCCTGCTCCCAGCTGTTCCTATTCCCCTAATCAATCATTTAGTCTTCCCACACCTGTTCCCGATCCTTTTCCCTGATTAGAGTCCCTATTTCTCTCCTTGTTTTCCGTACCTGCCCTGTCGGATCCTTGTCTATATTCACCGTGCTGTGTCTATGTTTTGCCCTGTCGTGTCGTGTTTCCCTCAGATGCTGCGTGGTGAGCAGGTGTCTGAGTCTGCTAGGTTCAAGTGCCTTCCCGAGGCAACCCGCAGTTCTTGATCAAGTCTCCAGTCTGTTCTCGTCTTTACGAGTAGTATTATGCCTTTTGTTTTGTTAAGTATCTTACTGGATTAAAAACTCTGTTTTCGCCAAGTCGCTTTTGGGTCCTCATTCACCTGCATAACACATGCATGATATCAACTCTATGGTTAAGTAGGCCACCTAGCTTTAAGATACGTTAGCTATTTATATACTTGCTACATGGCAGCTTTGGTACTTACTTCACTGAGAGCTCATTTTCCATATATTAAATCAAATTTGATTTGTTACATACACATGGTTAGCAGATGTTAATGCGAGTGTAGCGAAATGCTTGTGCTTCTAGTTCCGACAATGCAGTAATAACCCATGAGTAATCTAGCTAACAATTCCAAAACTACTACCTTATACACACAAGTGTAAAGGGATAAAGAAAATGTACATAAAGATATATGAATGAGTGATGGTACAGAGCGGCATAGGCAAGATTAAGTAGATGGTATCGAGTACAGTATATACATATGAGATGAGTATGTAAACAAAGTGGCTTAGTTTAAAGTGTCTAGTGATACATGTATTACATAAAGATGCAGTAGATGATATAGAGTACAAGTATATACGTATACATATGAGATAAATAATGTAGGGTATGTAAACATTATATTAAGTAGCATTGTTTAAAGTGGCTAGTGATATATTTTACATCAATTCCCATTATTAAAGTGGCTGGAGTTGAGTCAGTGTGTTGGCAGCAGCCACTCAATGTTAGTGGTGGCTGTTTAACAGTCTGATGGCCTTGAGATCGAGAGACTGAAAAACAGCTTCTGTCCCAGCTTTGATGCACCTGTACTGACCTCGCCTTATGGATGATAGCGGGGTGAACAGGCAGTGGCTCTGGTGGTTGTTGTACTTGATGTTCTTTATGGCCTTCCTGTGACATCGGGTGGTGTAGGTGTCTTGGAGGGCAGGTAGTTTGCCCCCGGTGATGCGTTGTGCAGACCTCACTACCCTCTGGAGAGCCTTACGGTTGTGGGCGGAGCAGTTGCCGTACCAGGCGGTGATACAGCCCGACAGGATGCTCTCGATTGTGCATCTGTAGAAGTTTGTGAGTGCTTTTGGTGACAAGCCGAATTTCTTCAGCCTCCTGAGGTTGAAGAGGCGCTGCTGCGCCTTCTTCACGATGCTGTCTGTGTGGGTGGACCAATTCAGTTTGTCTGTGATGTGTACGCCGAGGAACTTAAAACTTACTACCCTCTCCACTACTGTTCCATCGATGTGGATAGGGCGGTGTTCCCTCTGCTGTTACCTGAAGTCCACAATCATCTCCTTAGTTTTGTTGTTGTTGAGTGTGAGATTATTTTCTTGACACCACACTCCGAGGGCCCTCACCTCCTCCCTGTAGGCCGTCTCGTCGTTGTTGGTAATCAAGCCTACCACTGTTGTGTAATCCGCAAACTTGATGATAGAGTTGGAGGCGTGCGTGGCCACGCAGTCGTGGGTGAACAGGGAGTACAGGAGAGGGCTCAGAACGCACCCTTGTTGGGCCCCAGTGTTGAGGATCAGCGGGGTGGAGATGTTGTTACCTACCCTCACCACCTGGGGGCAGCCCGTCAGGAAGTCCAGTACCCAGTTGCACAGGGCGGGGTCGAGACCCAGGGTCTCGAGCTTGATGACTAGTTTGGAGGGTACTATGGTGTTAAATGCTGAGCTGTAGTTGATGAACAGCATTCTCACATAGGTATTCCTCTTGTCCAGATGGGTTAGGGCAGTGTACAGTGTGGTTGAGATTGCATCGTCTGTGGACCTATTTGGGCGGTAAACAAATTGGAGTGGGTCTAGGGTGTCAGGTAGGGTGAGGGTGATATGGTCCTTGACTAGTCTCTCAAAGCACTTCATGATGACGGAAGTGAGTGCTACGGGGCGGTAGTCGTTTAGCTCAGTTACCTTAGCTTTCTTGGGAACAGGAACAATGGTGGCCCTCTTGAAACATGTGGGAACAGCAGACTGGGATAGGGATTGATTGAATATGTCCGTAAACACACCAGCCAGCTGTATATATATATCTTGTGCTTAGCTTGTTGCAGTGCATTTCTAACATAGTAAACTCTCATTTTTGTAGCCATCAGCCAACTGTAATTCCACCACGATGCTGCAGTGATACTGAATAGCTACTGACTGTTCAGGCACAGCAGTTGCAATTTGATACACATGACAACACTTCTCACAGCATTTCAAAGAACATCCTGGTCAAATGAACAACAGACTCTTCAACTCACCGGTCATGAACAGCCAATGGGAAAGAAGCATGCACTCTGTTGTACCACAACCTGAGCCCGAATCTGGGTTTACAGGAGACGTTGGAAGAGGTGGATTTGGCGCATGCGCACTTGGTCAAAACCAATATTTAGATTATTTCCGACAAGGCATTTTTGGGGGTTGAATGTAGTTGCTTACTTAGACCTTTTTTGGAAGTACATACTGGCTGCGACGGTAGTAATGATGATAACTGCTCAGCGAAACACCATTCTTTGGTAATTACCGAACATATTTTGACATTAAGCTTGAAAAGCAGGGGAAATAAAAGTTGAATAGCTGCTTCCATGGCTTAAAGCAGAATTGACATATTCAACGTATGCTGTAAACCCAGATTTTGGTTCAACACAACCTCACTTAACAGCTCTCTGGGCTCTCTCTCTCTCTGAGGTACTAGCTAGTAAACAACGATTGTGGTCGAATTGCACGTATCCTGACCGACAGTCCCCTCATCCTATCACCAACCATCATCCCCTGTCCAATCCCCCTCCAGCAGAGGCAGGACTCCAGCGCCTCGCCATCTTTAAATACTACACCTGTCACTAATCAGTGTGGCAGACCTAAACATTTCAGTTTTAAAGTGTTTTGTTACATGACACCTTTTCTCTTGTAAACCTTTCCTTTGTGTAGTTTGGATGCATTTATGACCAGCTCTTTTAATTGCAAACCACCATCTCAGTGTTTTAATGGACACACCACCATGATATTCCTAACTCAAACCAACAGTTACAGCAAGACAGCTCTTAGTTTGTACATGGTCCTTCTGCATCAGATCGGGCTATTGTGATGGAATGGATCACAACAATAACAGACCCCCATCTGGATGGAGACGAGCTCAGAGAGGAATAAAAGGCCTCCACCTCACCTGTCTGACTACCATGTTCAATTCTCTGGCTACAGCTATACCCCTCAACCAATCCAACTCCTTCAACAAAGGCCAGAAGAGTATGAACAAGGGTAAATGGAACTCCAGGGTCAAACTGAGGCCTACCCCTATATCACCACAATTCAAGAGCTAACCACTGCAAAGGCCAACATGTAGAAGGAAATGGAGCAACTAAAACAAACGGTTTATGCAATAGAGATGCACTGGCTGAGCAAGGGTTCTAAGACAATCAATCTGAAAGTGGTCTTTTCCACTGCAGTAGCCATCTTTCACTCATTGGTGCAGCAACTAACTCTGGAGCTTCAGCAGTGGCCAACCATGGAGAGGCTGCTCTCTCTATAGTTCAGGAGCTATCTGATCGTATGGAGGAGTGGAGAAATAGCCAGATTGAAAGTTCACCATTGCCAGAACAACCCCAACAGTGTAGACAGGAGTCTCTTCCCCTCCCTACAGGTTCCATGTTACCAACCCCTCAGCCTGAACAATCAGCATCCTCACAAGCGCCATCACTACCAGTTCCTCTCAAGCCATTCATTCAGCAAAACCCCAGCCACAATGTACACATTCTCCACTCTCAATACCACCAAAACAACTGTCTGTGCCTTAAGTCTAAGCCACATCTCCAGTCTAAAGCACATTTTCATACTAAACCTCCTGTCCAGCCTGCTGTGAGTACCCAGTCATGTGCGCATCCAGCCTCACATGCACCAGCCTCATGTGCACTCTGAGCCTCCCAACCTGCAAACTCAGCATTACATTTACATTTAAGTCATTTAGCAGACGCTCTTATCCAGAGCGACTTACAAATTGGTGCATTCACCTTATGACATCCAGTGGAACAGTCACTTTACAATAGTGCATCTAAATCTTAAAGGGGGGGGGGGGGGAGAGGGATTACTTATCCTATCCTAGGTATTCCTTAAAGAGGTGGGGTTTCAGGTGTCTCCGGAAGGTGGTGATTGACTCCGCTGTCCTGGCGGAGTCCTAGCATCAAGGACACAAACAATTTCAGCCTCCTGATGTGTACTGGCTTTCCGTGCCCTATCGACTTCCTATGCAATCTGAATTTCTCAAGAACTCAGAACCTGCCGTGCAGTTTCACCAACAACCACAGTCCTACCCAGAGTCTCCCTCAAGTCTATTCCAACCAATACCAGCCTCCAACACTCAGAGGTTTACTCTACCCTGTACTACGCAAATCCTGCACCAAGTCAGCCTCGTTACCCAGAACACCAGACTCGATACGTCACCACCTCTCAAACCCAGAACATTCTGAACCCAGAAAGACCTCCGGTGCACCCACCAGTGTGCTCCCCTCCAGCACCCTATCAGGCCCTTCAGAGGTATAGTAGGCACCAACAAGCGCAACCACTTTCACAAAACTTTGACGTGCCTACTGCTCACTACAACCAACTGTCTGACCAATGGCTATTCCCAGTAGTCCCAACTTACAACCCTTAAGTGGCTCTACAGAGACACAGGTATTCATCCCGGATAGAGGAACCTTCCGTACCCAACTTCATTCACGAAGATCCTGAAGAGTTTGCAATGTTAAGAATGGCCCTCACAAACCTACCACCAGAGGAGGAAACAGAAATCCAACTACCACATCCCCCTGGATCACCTACACTTGGTCTCTGCCTGCCGCATGGCCCTGGTTTATGCTAATGACCCAAAGCTCCAGGTATTCCAGCACAGCGAGGGAGCTGCTGAGCAGGCCTGCGCCTCCCATGTTCAGCAGCTACTCAGTAAGTTACCAGCAGAACAAGTTGCCAGTCATGCCCACAGAAGCAGGCCAGGTGTCCAGTACAATCTAAAGGACTTCTTTTTGAGTCTGCAAGATAAAGCAGAGTGTCAGGCAGTCGCTACCCAGGTTGGTGAGCTCCACCAAGCACCATCATGGCCACAGATGAGAGACAGACAGATAGTCCTCAGCCAGTACAGCTACAATTCTGCATGGTTCCGATTCTACCTCAACCCTCACTCACCAAACAATCTTCCACATCCCCAACTACCGGTAAGACCCCTGGTGGACCCAGGCACCTGTACTGTACTCCTCTACTGTGACTCAAGGGATCATACCCTCACACACTGAGAAGATCAAAGGGCTCAGTGCAGAGAAAGTTGAGTGGTTTAAAGATAAAATGCGATGTTGGAGATGTGCCTAGCCAGAGTGCAACTTGAAGAAACCCTGCCCCAAGTGCCATGGCATCTTGCATACATTCAACAAGAGAAAACCAGACTTGAGTATTCTATGTCAACCCACAAAGTCACTACTACTCTTGAATGTTGTTAGTCATCCTGAGTAACAAAGATCACTATCGTGAGACTAATGCCATTCTTGACAATGGTTCAGAATGCACACTGCTACTGTCAACTGTTACCAAACACTTAGGGCTTGATGGGGCAGCTGAAGACCTATTGCTGTGGACAATCCTACAAGAGTCAAACACCTAGATGGGGCCACAGTCCACTTTGAAATCTCTCCAACCAGAAATTCACCATCCAGGTTGCATTCACCTCCAACAAGTTGGCCCTAGTAAAACAAAGCTACCCAGTAGATAAACTGCAGAGATGCCACCATTACCTCAGAGGCCTCCCTTTGCATACCTTCTCCAAAGTTCAACCTCTCCCCCTCATTGGAGCTGATAACCCCCATCTCATCACTCCAATTGAGCATGTTCGCCAAGGTCCAACAGGGGCACCAGAAGCCTTAAAGACTAGGCTTGGATGGACACTCCAAGGCCCTACCCATCTCTTAGACCAGTCCACTCCACAGCAGTGCCTGCTCCCAACCTCCCCTGCTCCCAAAGCTGACCTACTCTAGAACATATAGAAACTATGGCAAGTTGATTTGCTCCCTTTCCGGGATGATAAGTTAATCACTCGATCCAAGCAAGATACCGAAGACATGTCCTTACTAGACTTCCAAACCAATCGAGTGACCATTAATGGAGTGGACCGCTATTCAACACCCCTCCTTCGCACTAAATGGCACCCCAACTCCATGCCCCCAAGGAAGCAGTCATGATCATCCTCCAACATACTGAGAGGCAACTAGAGCACAAACCTGAGTTGGCTACCATCTACAACCAAGAGGTAATAAAGTTGGTCAATGATGGCTACATTACCAAACTCAACACAGATCAAGTAGATGAGCCCACCAAAGAATCCTGGTATAGCCTGCATCATCTCCAACACAATGGCAAGCACCGAATGGTGTTCAATTGCTACTTCCTGCATCAAGGAAAATCCCTGAAAGAACACCTGGACCCACCCTGGGACCATCCTTGATCTGTGTGCTCTTCCAATTCCGCCAGAATGGCATCACCATCAGTGGTGACATCAAGCCTGTTTCACCAGATACGACTGCTTCTGCTGAGATTCCTGTGGAGAGGAATGAGAAAGGAGAAAGGAAGACCCCTCAGATGTACATGAATGGCAAGTCTTACTTTTTGGCACCACCTGCAGTCTATGTTGTGCCACATATGCATTGCAGAAACATGTGCATGACAACCAAGAGAACAACGAAGACATCCATAACTCAGTGCTGCACTCCTATGTAGATAACCGTCTACAACGCCTACCCACCATCCAGGAAGCCAAACAACTGCTGGTCAGAATTCGACAACTGCTAGCTTCAGGGAGCTTCGAAATATGGAAGCCAGCTGCCATTTATAGTTTATCCCTTTTCTCCTGAAGCACAATCTGAAAGCGCTAAACTGTGGTTGAGTCATGACTGAACAGAACCAAGAGGGGGTACCTTGGCCTGAGTCAGCAATAGGTTTGCACATTTTGGAGAATATTCAGAGGTGGAAACATACCGTGGGAATTAACAGGAATATAATGGGAATTAATATGGTTTTTGCATTGGTTATATACACTGCTCAAAAAATAAAGGGAACACTTAAACAACACAATGTAACTCCAAGTCAATCACACTTCTGTGAAATCAAACTGTCCACTTAGGAAGCAACACTGATTGACAATACATTTCACATGCTGTTGTGCAAATGGAATAGACAACAGGTGGAAATTATAGGCAATTAGCAAGACACCCCCAATAAAGGAGTGGTTCTGCAGGTGATAACCACAGACCACTTCTCAGTTCCTATGCTTCCTAGCTGATGTTTTGGTCACTTTTGAATGCTAGCGGTGCTTTCACTCTAGTGGTAGCATGAGACGGAGTCTACAACCCACACAAGTTGCTCAGGTAGTGCAGCTCATCCAGGATGGCACATCAATGCGAGCTGTGGCAAGAAGGTTTGCTGTGTCTGTCAGCGTAGTGTCCAGAGCATGGAGGCGCTACCAGGAGACAGGCCAGTACATCAGGAGACGTGGAGGAGGCCGTAGGAGGGCAACAACCCAGCAGCAGGACCGCTACCTCCGCCTTTGTGCAAGGAGGAGCAGGGGGAGCACTGCCAGAGATCTCCAGCAGGCCACAAATGTGAATGTGTCTGCTCAAACGGTCAGAAACAGACTCCATGAGGGTGGTATGAGGGCCCGACGTCCACAGGTGGGGGTTGTGCTTACAGCCCAACACCGTGCAGGACGTTTGGCATTTGCCAGAGAACACCAATATTGGCAAATTCGCCACTGGCGCCCTGTGCTCTTCACAGATGAAAGCAGGTTCACACTGAGCACATGTGACAAGAGTCTGGAGACGCTGTGGAGAACGTTCTGCTGCCTGCAACATCCTCCAGCATGACCGGTTTGGCGGTGGGTCAGTCATGGTGTGTGGTGGCATTTCTTTGGGGGGCCGCACAGCCCTCCATGTGCTCGCCAGAGGTAGCCTGACTGCCATTAGGTACCGAGATGAGATCCTCAGACCCCTTGTGAGACCATATGCTGGTGCGGTTGGCCCTGGGTTCCTCCTAATGCAAGACAATGCTAGACCTCATGTGGCTGGAGTGTGTCAGCAGTTCCTGCAAGAGGAAGGCACTGATGCTATGGACTGGCCCACCCATTCCCCAGACCTGAATCCAATTGAGCACATCTGGGACATCATGTCTCACTCCATCCACCAACTGTGGTTGCACCACAGACTGTCCAGGAGTTGGCGGATGTTTTAGTCCAGGTCTGGGAGGAGATCCCTCAGGAGACCATCCGCCACCTCATCAGGAGCATGCCCAGGCATTGTAGGGAGGTCATACAGGCACGTGGAAGCCCCACACACTACTGAGCCTCATTTTGACTTGTTTTAAGGACATCACATCAAAGTTGGATCAGCCTGTAGTGTGGTTTTCCACTTTAACTTTGAGTGCGACTCCAAATCCAGACCTCCATGGGTTGATAAATTTGATTTCCATTGATAGTTTTTGTGTGGTTTTGTTGTCAGCACATTCAACTATGTACAGAAAAAAGTATTTAAAAAGAATATTTCATTCATTCAGATCTAGGATGTGTTATTTTAGTGTTCCCTTTATTTGTTTGAGCAGTGTATATATCATACGGAGACAGAAACAAACTTTTTACATATCACAAGTAGACATAATTGCAAATGATTAAATCCTTCTAATATAAATTTTAAAAACAATTTATAGTTGCGAATTGAACTTTAATTAAATTAGTTGACTCTTCACTTGGGGATGATTTCACTGAACAACAAAAGCGAATATTTGAATGATACCCAACGATCCATCGCATCTCCCAAAAACATTTTCAACATACATCTGTAAAATGATAGTCTAGAAATGAAAGCTTTGGTTGTCTTCCTCTCAGGTTTCCATGCCTTCTCCCTGGACCTCCTCAATGTCCACCTCTTGAACATCAGACTCTGATGCCCTATCTTCACTGTCACTTTCCAACCTTGTTGAGGATGGCTCGTTGTCAGGCTCAAAAAGCCTCAAAATTGCCAGGATACCCACCAATTTTTCAACCCTTGTATTGGTCAGCCTGTTGCGTGCTTTGGTGTGTGTGTTCCCAAACAAGGACCAGTTGTGCTCTGAGGAGGCCGATTTTGGTGGGATTTGAAGGATGATGGAGGCAACAGTGGAAAGTCCCTTCCACCAGGTGGCTGATGAGATATGTTGGCACGACTGCCATATTGCATCTCCATCCCAAAGCCCTTGCTTGGAAGTGTACTTCGCCAGACTGCCAAGAACCTTGCCCTCATCCAGGCCAAGGTGGCGAGACACGGTAGTGATGACACCATAGGCCTTGTTGATCCCTGCACCAGACAGGATGCTCTTGCCAGCATACTTGGGGTCCAACATGTACGCTGCGGCGTGTATGGGCTTCAGGCAGAAGTCTTCACACTTTTTGATGTATTTCAGAACTGCAGTTTCCTCTGCTTGGAACAGTGAAGTGGGCAGGGCAGTACAGATTTATTCTCTAACATCTGCAAGCAGAGTCTGAACATCAGACAGGATGGAATTGTCTCCCTCAATCTGTGCAATGGCTACTGATATAGGTTTCAGAAGTTTCAGGCTGCTAACCACTCTACCACTCTCTCCCAAAATACATCCAGAAGGATCCTCTTGATGGGTCTGTCCATATCGGCAGACTGTGATATGGCCATTTCTTGGAGAGTCCTTCCCCTCCAGGAGACTGTCAAACATGATGACAACACCACCCCAACAGGTGTTGCTGGGGAGCTTCAATGTGGTGCTCTTATTCTTCTCACTTTGCTTGGTAAGGTAGATTTCTGCTATGACTTGATGACCCTTCACATACCTAACCATTTCCTTGGCTCTCTTGTAGAATGTATCCATTGTTTTCAGTTCCTTGATGTCCTTTAGGAGCAGATTCAATGCATGAGCAGCACAGCCAATGGGTGTGATGTGAGGGTAGGACTCCACTTTATACCAAGCAGCCTTCATTTTCACAGCGTTGTCTGTCACCAGTGCAAATACCTTCTGTGGTCCAAGGTCAATGATGACTGCCTTCAACTCAATGTAGAAACGGGTGTGTCTGTTGTCCCTTGTGTCTGTGCTCTTGTAGAATACTGGTTGAGGGGTGGAGATGTAGTTAATTATTCCTTGCCCACGAACATTCAAACCCCCCATCAGAGATGATTGCAATACAGTCCGCTTTCTCTATGATTTGCTTGACCTTCACTTGAACTCTGCATCCAGCAAATGAGTAGATAAAGCATGTCTGGTTGGAGGGGTGTATGCTTTTCCTTCTACATTAGCTGCAGTGAAATGTCTCCACACATCAGACAGTGTCCGTGGCATTTTCCTGTAAAGATGAGAAAAGAGTTAAAAAAAAATAAAAAATACAATTCAATGTACAGAAATAGTTAGTTAGATTAAACAACTCCTTTGTAAGGTAAATGTTTTAAAATGAAACATGTATGGAAACAGGTGAATTAACACTCCCCCGTTAGCAGGCTCAAGCAAGCTAAAACCTACATGGTAGCAAAAACTAACTAGCAGAAATGGTTAACAAGTTAGAAATTATTTAAACACTTTGCTGTAGGCTACTATTTACTAGTTAACAAAAAAATCATGTCATAAAATATATTCACCCCATTCAGTACTGTCAAAACTTACCAGAAAGCATGTAGTCCTTGGCTCAGACAGTATAGTAGTGTGGGCTCAATAGCATCTCATTAGTGTGCAATATCGGTGGAAGAGTGCACTGCACGTGACGGAATAATGCACTGTGCATGCAGGGGGTTGCAATTCCATTGAATCGGGGATAGTTGCCTTGTGTGCAATCCACAAAAAATGTTCACCGTTATAAGCTAACTGTTTTTGATGAATTTCAGCAAAATTCCCAGGCTTAATTTACCATGGAAAATGTTCTGGAAATTTACCAGAAAGTTTCTGACCCTTTGCAACCCTAGTCAGCACTGTCCATCGGATACACTGGGCTACAAGCACCGACCAGTTGAGTACAAGAGCCTTAACCTGAGAAACTTGTACAAAGTCTTGGCAAGTCAGTACGACCGGCTGGGTTTCATGTCACTCTTCACCACACGAGGTAAAGTCCTGCTACCGCAACTGTGGGTTAATAACAGAGTGTGGGATAACCCAATTCCAACCCCCAGAGAGCACTATCCATCAGGCCTGGACTGAGAGGGAAGGTGAGCTCCCTGAATTGGTCAAGATCCAGATTCCCAGATGCTATAGCCCCAGTGAACATCCCAGTTGCTTTCAAGAGTTGCATGTGTTCGGTGATGCTTCAGAGCAGGCTTATGGGTATGTGGCATACCACAGGATTGAAACCCAGTAAGCACAAGTCCACGTCTCCTTTGTCATGGAAAACTCAAGACTAGCTCCTAAATGTCCTCTCTCCATTCTCTGGCAGTCGCTGCCCTTACAGTTGCCAAGCTGTTACAGACCGATATCCCCTTACCTGTGGACAGGACAGTTCGGTGGTCAGACTCGACTAGGGATGTCAAGCTGTGCGTCAACACCAACATTCCTGCCTCAAGTGCAGGGAATGGAAAGCCAAACCCATGTCCCCAAAATGTCTGGCCTACCTTCCTCCCATCTCCGCCTACACCAGCCACAGAGAAAGAGGATGGAAATGGCAATTGTTAGAAGAGAAATTACCGGGGGCACACTTCCCACCCACCTGGACACCTACAGCACCCGATTCCATAGGAAGGACAAAAAGATCATTAAGGACATTAACCTTAGTCGTAGGTCATTTAGGATCACCACTGTATTTTAAGAATGTGAAATGTCAGAATAGTAGAGAACAATTTATTTCAGCTTTTATTTCTTTCATCACATTCCCAGTGGGTCAGAAGTTTACGTACACTCAATTAGTATTTGGTAGCATTGCCTTTAGATTGTTTAACTTGGGTCAAACATCTTTTCTCTTGTAACCCTTTCCTTTGCGTATTTTGGATGCATTTATGACCAACCTTTTTGAACTGCAAACCAGAATCTCTGTGTTTTAATGCAGGGGTTCCACAACTTTTTCACTTGTGGCCTCCCTTCCAGCATTGGAACATCCCATGGTGTCAGCTTCTGCTACCATTACTGTCAAGCCATCTATGCATACAATTTGATGCATATGTTCAATAAATCCAACGTATGCACCAGAGAACGTACTGCGACTGCCTCTGCAACACAATGTTGCAAGGCAATCACAGCATTCCATAGGAAATTAACGTACTTCTGGTGTACCAAAATGCAATGTCGGTATGACCGAGGCGTCAAGCAGACTAGGCTAGAGCATGGGTTGTCCTTCTGGAAGGTTCTATCTCCACAAAGGAACTCTGGAGCTCTGTCAGAGTGACCTCCCTGACCAAGGCCCTACTCCTCTGATGGCTCAGTTTGGCAGGACGGCCAGCTCGAGAAAGAGTCTTGGTGGTTCCAAATTAATTCCATTTAAGAATGATTGAGGCCACTGTATTCTTGAGGACCTTCAATGCTGCAGACATTTTGTGGTACCCTTTCCCAGATCTGTGCCTCGACACAATCCTGTCTCTGAGCTCTACTGACAATTCCTTCAACCTCGTGGCTTAGTTTTTGCTCTGACGTGCACTGTCAACTGTGGGACTTCATATAGACAGGTGTGTGCCAAATCATGTCCAATCAATTTACCACAAGTGGACTCCAATCCCTCAAACCATGATGGCGTAGCAGTGGGATGTCTGTTTTGATTGTCTTGTCCCGTCCCTTGTATATATCGTTTTTCTTCATATATATTTTTTACATTTTTTTTAAAATTTTCCATCTACAGACTGAACATACTCTCCTGCAACCCGCCTCACCCAATGTGGTATGGATCTGCAATTTTTTTACACTTTAGAACCGGGAACCCCCTTCAGAAGCTAGACAGCTAACTAGCTACTAGTCAGTTAGCCACTGCTAGTGGTCATCACCATTAGCCACTGCTAGTGGTCAAGCACCAGTTAGCCTGGAGCTAGCCTCGAACTAGGCCAATCTCCCGGCAAGCCGAAGAGATCCATCAAGCAAATCCGGGGCTTCAATTACCTCTTCTGCCAATTGGCCTGCCGACACGGAGTCCCGCCGATCCATCACAACTCGTCTGCTGACGTAACCGTCCGAGGGGGTTTCAACAGGCTCTCCCGTTGCGACGTCCCCCTGAGGCCCATCTGCTAGCCTGCTACTAGTCCCGGCCTGCTAGCTGTCTGAATCATGCCTCCAGCTCGCCTAGCTACTCAGTGGACCCTATGCCTCTCCCTAATGTCAATATGCCTTGTCTATTGCGGTTTTGGTTAGTAATTTTTGTCTTATTGCAATGTAGAGCCTCCAGCCCTGGTCAATATGCCTTAGCTAGCCCTTATGTTCCACCCCCCACACATGCGGTGACCGCACCTGGCTTAAATGGTGCCTCTAGAGATAAAACCTCTCTCAATGCCTAGGCTTACCTCCACTGTACTCACATCCTACCATACCCTTGTCTCTACATTATGCCTTGAATCTAATCTTCCGCGCCCAGAAACCTGCTCCTTTTACTCTCTATTCCAAATGCACTAGACGACCAGTTCCTTTAGCCATACTCTTATCCTACTCCTCCTCTGTTCCTCTGATGATGTAGAGGTTAACCCAGGCCCTGCAGCCCCCAGGATCACTCCCATTCCCCAGGTGCTCTCATTTGTTGACTTCTGAACTGTAAAAACCTTGGTTTTATTTATGTTAACATTAGAAGCCTCCCTCCTAAGTTTGTTTTGTTTTATTCACTGATTTAGCACACTCCCCCAACCCGGATGTCCTAGCTGTGTCTGAATCCTGGCTTAGGAAGGCCACATAAAATCCTGAAATGTCCATGAAATTTCTATAACATATTCCGACAAGATAGAACTGCCAAAGGGGGCGGAGTTGAATTCCACTGCAGAGAGAGCCTGCAGAATATACTGTGGTCTGTGCCTAAACAATTGGAGCTTCTACTTTTAAAAATCCACCTTTCCAGAAACAAGTCTCTCACCGTTGCCACTTGATATAGACCCCCCTCAGCCCCCAGCTGTGCCCTGGACACCATATGTGAATTGATCGCCCCACACCATCTATCTTCAGAGTTCGTACTGTTAGGTGACCTAAACTGGGACATGCTTAACACCCCGGCCATTCTACAAGCTAAACTAGATACCCTCAATCTCACACAAATTATCAAGGAATCTACCAGGTATAACCCTAAATCCGTAACCATGGGCACCCTCTTAGATATCATCCTGACCAACTTGCCCACTAAATATACCTCTGCTATATTCAACCAGGATCTCAGTGATCATTGCCTGCGTGCGTAATGGGTCCGCGGTCAAACGACCACCCCTCATCACTGTCATATGCTCGCTAAAACACTTCAGCGAGCAGGCCTTTCTAATCGACCTGGCCCAGGTATCCTGAAAGGATATTGACCTTATCCCGTCAGTAGAAGATGCCTGTTTGCTCTTCAAAAATGCTTTCCTCACCATCTTAAATAAGCATATGCCCCATTAAAAAAAATGTAGAACTAAGAACAGATATAGCCCTGAGTTCACCCCAGACTTGACTGCTCTTGACCAGCACAAAAACATGCTTTAGCATCGAATAGACCCCGGAGAAACTGTCAACACCGATTAAATCAACGATAATCGATCATTTCAATATGCATTTTTCCACAGCTGTCCATGCTTTCCACCTGGCTACCCCTACCCCGGCTAACATCTCAGCACCCCCTGCAGGAACTTGCCCAACCCCCCGCTTCTCCTTCACCCAAATCTAGACATCTGATGTTCTGAAAGAACTGTAAAATCTGCATCATTACAAATCAGCTGGGCAAGACAATCTGGACCCTCTAAAATTAACAGCTGAAATTGTTTCAACCCCCATTACTAGCCTGTTTAACCTCTCTTTCGTATTGTCTGAGATCCTCAAAGATTAGAAAGCTGCCGCGGTCATCCCCCTCTTCGAAGGGGGAGACACTCTAGACCCAAACTGTAGACCTTTATCCATCCTGCCCTGCCTTTCTAAAATATTTGAAAGCCAAGTTAATAAACAGATCACCGACCATTTCAAATCCCACCGCACCTTCTCCACAATGCAATCTGGTTTCCGAGCTGGTCATGAGTGCACCTCAGCCATGCTCAAGGTCCTAAACGATATCATAACCGCCATTGATAAAAGACAGTATTCTTCATCGACCTGGCCAAGGCCTTTGACTCTGTCAATCACCGCATTGTTATCGGCAGACACAATAGTATTGGCTTCTCAAATGACTGCCTCACCTGGTTCACCAACTACTTCCTCCGATTTGACACACTGAACTCTGTCTGCAAAGTAATTGGTGAACCAGGCAAGGCAGTCATCCGGAAAAACCGAGGCTACTGAGTCTGCCGATAAGAATATGGTGATTGACAGAGTCGAAAGCCTTGGCAAGGTCGATGAAGACGGCTGCACAGTACTGTCTTTTATCGATGGCGGTTATGATGTCGTTTAGTACCTTGAGTGTGGCTGAGGTGCACCCGTGACCGGCTCGGAAACCAGATTGCATAGCGGAGAAGGTACGGTGGGATTCGATATGGTCAGTGACCTGTTTGTTGACTTGGCTTTCGAAGACCTTAGATAAGCAGGGCAGAATGGATATAGGTCTGTAACAGTTTGGGTCCAGGGTGTCTCCCCCCTTTGAAGAGGGGGATGACTGCGGCAGCTTTCCAATCCTTGGGGATCTCAGACGATATGAAAGAGGTTGAACAGGCTGGTAATAGGGGTTGCGACAATGGCGGCGGATAGTTTCAGAAATAGAGGGTCCAGATTGTCAAGCCCAGCTGATTTATACGGGTCCAGGTTTTGCAGCTCTTTCAGAACATCTGCTATCTGTATTTGGGTAAAGGAGAACCTGGAGAGGCTTGGGCGAGGAGCTGCGGGGGGGGGGGGGGGGTCGGAGCTGTTGGCCGAGGTAGGAGTAGCCAGGCGGAAGGCATGGCCAGCCGTTGAGAAATGCTTGTTGAAGTTTTCGATAATCATGGATTTGTCGGTGGTGACCATGTTCCCTAGCCTCAGTGCAGGGAACACATAACCTCGTAAAACTACTATCCTAACAATCCTTGGCTTCGGCGATGTAATTTACAAAATTTCCCCCAACACTCTACTCAGCAAATTGGATGTAGTCTATCACAGTACCGTCCGTTTTGTCACTAAAGCCCCATATACTACCCACCACTGTGACCTGTATGCTCTCGTTAGCTGGCCCTCACTACATATTCGTCACCAAACCCACTGGCTCCAGGTCATCTATAAGTCTTTGCTCGATAAAGCTCCGCCTTATCTCAGCTGACTGGTCACCATAGCAACACCCACCCGTAGCACACGCTCCAGTAGGTACAGTGCCTTGCGAAAGTATTCGGCCCCCCTTTACTTTCGCAAAGTACTGTATATTGCTCTGGTCATCCCTTTAGCCGCCTTTCCTTCTAGTTTCTGTTGCCAATGGCTGGAACGAATTGCAAAAGTCACCGAAACTGGAGACATATCTCCCTCTCTAACTTTAAGCATCAGCTGTCAGAGCAGCTTACCGATCACTGTACCTGTACACAGCCAATCTGTAAATAGCACACCCGATTACCTCATCCCCATATTATTACTTACCCTCTTACTCTTTTGCAAGTATCTCTACTTGCACATCTATCACTCCAGTATTAATGCTAAATTGTAATTATTTTCACCTCGAGGGCCTATTTATTGCCTACTTCCCTACATTTGCACACACTGTATATAGATTTTTCTATTTTTCTTATATTTTGTGTTATTGACTGTACATTTGTTTATGCGTAACTCTGTGGTGTTGTTTTTGTCACACTGCTTTATCTTGGCCAGGTAGCAGTTGTAAATGAGAACTTGTTCTCAACTGGCCTACCTGGTTAAATGAAGGTGAAATAAATTAAATAAATAAAGTTGTAGATACATCTCAAGGATGATCCATGGAAACAGGATGCACCTGAGCTCAATTTCGAGTCTCATACCAAATGGTCTGAATACTTATGTAAATAAGGTATGTTTTGAACTTTTAATACATTTGAAAACATTTCTAAACTTGTTTTTGCTTTGTCATTATGGGGTATTGTGTTTGGATTGATTACATTTTTTTAAAGTCAATTTTAGAATAAGGCTGTAACGTAACAAAATGTGGAAAAGGTTAAGGGGTCTCAATACTTTGCGAATGAACTGTATATAGACATAATATTGTTATGGCATGTTACTGGCATACCTAAAATACACTATATATACACAAAAGTATGTGGACACCCCTAGTGGATTCAGTTACAACACTCACTACCAAGTTCCAAACTGCCTCTGGAAGTAACTTCAGCACAAGAACTGTTTGTCGGGAACTTCGTGAAATGGGTTCCCATGGCTGAGAAACTTGACACATGCCTAAGATCACCATGCACAATCCCAAGATCTGGAAGTAACTTCAGCACAAGAACTGTTTGTCGGGAACTTCGTGAAATGGGTTCCCATGGCTGAGAAACCGGACACATGCCTAAGATCACCATGCACAATACCAAGCGTCGGCTGGAGTGGTGCAAAACTCGCCGCCATTTGACTCTGGAGCAGTGGAAACACGTTCTCTGGAGTGAGAACACTACCTACCCCAATGCATAGTGCCAAATGTAAAGTTTGGTGGAGGAGGAATAATGGTCTGTGCTATTTTACATGGTGCGGGCTAGGCCCTTTAGTTCCAGTGAAGGGAAATCTTAAAGCTACAGCATACACTGGCATTCTAGATGATTATGTGCTTCTAAATTTGTGGCAACAGTTTGGGGTAGGCCCTCTCCTGTTTCATCATGACAATGCCTCTGCACAAAGTGAGGTCCATATAGAAAAGGTTTGTCGAGATCGGTGTGGAAGAACTTGACTGGCCTGCACAAAGCCCTGACCTCAACCCCATCGAACACCTTTGAGCTAAATTTGAATGTCGAGCCAGGCCTAATTGCCCAAAATCAGTGCCCGAACTCACCAATGCTTTTGTGACTGGATGGAAGCAAGTCCTTGCAGCAATGTTCCAACATCTAGTGGAAAGCCTTCCCAGAAGAGTGGGGGCTGTTATAGGAGCAAAGGGGGGACCAGCTAGATATTAATGCCCCTGGTTGTGGAATGAGATTTGATTAGCAGCTGTCCACATACACTACATGACCAAAAGTATGTCAAACAGTTAACGTGGAAGCTATAGTTAAACCCTAACATGTAGTTAGTGTGGCTTTCGAATCCAAAAACATTCTCCCATGTTCACAAATATCGTAATATGAATCCGCTACTTTCTCAGCTGTGTCAACCTTGTTAACGTTAGGTATATAATGTTAGCGAACAAAGCTAAAGTAGCGTAGCCATTTAACCATATACCGTTTATTTTCACATGACAATATAGCGTTACCTTTTTGAAGCACTTACCACAGAATCATAAATGTAACCAGAGACAGGGTTATCTCATGAATTCTTCAAGCAACTAATAAGCACACCCCTATAATACAATCCTTTCTGTGAAATTGAGGAAGTTCTGATTCCATTTGGAATTATGGTGTTGATCATCTTTAGTCCACCAGGGAGCAGTCGATGATTAGCTTACATTTACATTTACGTCATTTAGCAGACGCTCTTATCCAGAGCGACTTACAAATTGGTGCATTCACCTTATGACATCGAGTGGAACAGTCACTTTACAATAGTGCATCTAAATCTTAAAAGGGGGGGGGGTGAGAGGGATTACTTATCCTATCCTAGGTATTCCTTAAAGAGGTGGGGTTTCAGGTGTCTCCGGAAGGTGGTGATTGACTCCGCTGTCCTGGCGTCGTGAGGGAGTTTGTTCCACCATTGGCGGGCCAGAGCAGCGAACAGTTTTGACTGGGCTGAGCGGGAGCTGTACTTCCTCAGTGGTAGGGAGGCGAGCAGGCCAGAGGTGGATGAACGCAGTGCCCTTGTTTGGGTGTAGGGCCTGATCAGAGCCTGGAGGTACTGAGGTGCCGTTCCCCTCACAGCACCGTAGGCAAGCACCATGGTCTTGTAGCAGATGCGAGCTTCAACTTAGCTAAACTAAATCGTTCACAAACCTCAATCCAGATACTTTTGAGAAAAGAGGACTTTAATAATTAAATACATAAATATTTAGACAAAGTCACAAATGGTAGGGGGGAAATTTCTAGTGCTGATGTTATTAATTACGGCAATTTGCAGGTAGAAATGTAGCCAGGATTTATAGTAAATTGCTGAACTGTGTTTACCAGCATATATATATTTTTTATTATTCCTGTAGATATTTAAGATTCCGTTTCTGACGAGTGTGCAGTGCACTTTATTTAAATGTTTACCGTTATGATATTACACTCCACCACAGTAGGTGGCGATATTGAAGCATGTTGTTCAATGCGGCTGCTGTTGTGTTGAACATAAAGCCATTTTCTTGTTGGTTGGAGAGTGACTGGGATGTGCTGAAACACATCAGACAGAGTTGTTATAAAGGATTTTTTGAAGAGTTTTTACCACAATGAGTTCAATTGGAACTGGGGTAAGTTTGATAAGATACTTATCCTTCATTTTTGAAATGCTAACAAATAGAATGTTTGGTAACTTGTTAGCCTCGGCTCATCTTAGCCAGGCTAGCAACAAAGTTAGCCAACTTGCTAACTAGCTAGCTGTGACTGCTCTGTGCTAGTTGTAGGTTTCAGTAGATAACTAGCTAATAATACATTTAATCACGTCATTCGTGTAAGATCTATCATCGTACATCGTGGTGAAGTACATTTTACACTAGGTACTGTTACCTAGCTGTTCTTGCCTTGCAGTACTACTGTTAGTTTGATACTAAGCCATGTTGTCATGCTGAGTCACTTGCACTACAGGCTAGTTAGCTACAGTAGCCATGCTGGCTAAGCTAAATCGAAATTGAAACCAAATAAACTGATTTGGTGTAGGAGAGCTACCGATATCCAATCTATCAACAAATGTTTGATATGAGATTATATTTACAAGTTAGACAATGTTGGAATCGTTTAATTAGCTAGATTGACCCACACCTGCACTTTCAAATGGCTCGGTGATATCCGGTATCTTTGGGACGTCCCTAACCTTAATCTTTTTACATTTCAATGTATGGATGTCCCAAGGAGCCTAGATTGCACGAAGCCTTTCAAAGGGGATTCCTCTATTGTGAATCTAACAGTTACTTCCATGATTTTGCTAGCCATTACTATGAAAAGTGGCACCAATGAGTATTGGTGAGATTGTAAAAGTTTGAAGACTGGCAGTTCCTGTCAATGAAACATGTATCTTATATCAACAGCAGTGGTCATTAAAGTATAACACCCAAATCTCCCTCTCTAGTATGACTTGTCTGCCTCCACCTTTTCCCCTGATGGAAGGGTGTTCCAGGTGGAATATGCCATGAAGGCAGTAGAAAACAGCAGGTATATGATCTTTCCATCTTTTAATGTGTTTTTGAATGCAGTACTACCCACATGATGGAAAGTGACAGGATTGTTTTGTTGTTGTTGTTGTACTCAAGTGAATCAATTTGTTGGTTTTTGTTCATCTTACAGCACAGCAATTGGGATCCGGTGCAAGGATGGGGTTGTGTTCGGTGTCGAGAAATTGGTTCTCTCCAAACTTTACGAACAAGGCTCAAACAAGCGTATCTTCAATGTCGACCGTCACGTAGGGATGGTATGTATTCATCCACAGACCACATGCCCAGTATATACATGTGTTGTGTTTACCAACAAACTGATGTGCATGCAACCACGTGGAGAAAACCCAAATCTTACAATCAAAGAATTAAAATGTAAGCTATTCTGTCTGCAAATTTTTATTAAACATTAAGAGATTTACCCATTTAAAAAAAAAAAAAAAAAAATTGACATCTTACCCCAGTCTAAGAAATAAACCTCCCATGCCACTCTGTCAACATCATGGCAAATCTCATGTGAGTGCATTCCATCTATTGGCACAATGGACAGTTTTTAACATCTCGTCCCGTGTTTTATGATTCTGATCATCTGGACCAGTCCAGTGACTGTTGTGAAAGGACAGCTGACAACATAGGAAAGTCTGTGTGACAGCTGACCGGAGGGAATAGACCCCACTGGGGCTGTCATGGGCTAGCTACCCATGTTGGCAGTCTCCGACGCTGTTTCAGTATGTTGGAGACACCCGCTAAGTGATACTGAAAGTCAACAAAGGAACATACCCCTAGAGCCTGCGAGAGCTGGGGCGCAAGATGGCTCAACGACTGATCACACGGTTACGGACCCAGGAACGGAAACGACTGAGTAGGAACACAGCACATGAGACAACCATAACAGCAGCAGGACACACACTTCAGGTGTGCAGCTGTGGTTGGGAGAGAGTAACATCGGCAAGGGGTTAAGGATCCATCAAGGGAGGAAAAGGTGCTTGGGAGAGCAGAGACAGGGACCTCTCGCATTGACCAGTACTTCTTACGAAGCAGCCAATCAAATCAGTCGAAAGAAGCACAGCGACGGGACGCAAACCAAAGTTCGCAGATCATCAGCACCCCTGTAACTGAGGAGGATAACACAAGCACAGAAATGCTGGTGGATGAACTCACCCAACCACAGAGACCTCTAAAAGAGGAAAAGATCAAAGGGCACAGACCGAGTGTTAAGTGGCCCAAAGCTTTTGAAAAGAGAGTGTGGGAAACAATCAACGACCTGACAAAAATCTTGGAACAACAGGTAGGAACAGCAGAGAAAAAGCTTGAAAGGATGGGAGACATTATCTACCACTACGGAGAAGAGCGCTTTGGAGTAAACGAAAGGAGAAGTGGCAAGACACCACCCCCGCCAGCCAAATCTAGGAGACAGCAGGAGATAGAGATACTTGTCAGAGAGAGAAGGCAGCTGAGGAAGCAGTGGAAGAAGGCCTCTGATGCAGAGAGAGAAGGTCTCATGCTACTCCAAGCAGACATTAAATGTCGGCTGGCAACCTTGCGAAGAGCGGAAAACTTAAGGAAACTTCGTAGGAAAAAGGTACACTCAAGAACACGGTTCTATAAAAACCCCTTTAAGTTTGTCAAAGATCTCTTCGCAAAGGAAAAGTGCGGAATCCTAAACTCAAAAGCCTGAACTGGAAGAACATCTGGAAAATGTCCACCAGGACATGAAAAGGCATGAGCAAATGGTCATCCCACATGACATCCCACCTATTCAACCACCAGAATTCAATCTGGACACTGACCCTCCAAAATGGAGGGAAGTAGAGAACGTTGTCCGAAGAGCAAGAGCGGCCTCTGCTCCTGGGCCTAATGGAGTACCATACAAGCTCTACAAGAACGCCCCGGATGTTCTACGCTTTCTTTGGAGGCTCATGAGGATAGTGTGGCAGAAGGAAATAATACCAAAGGCATGGCGAAGGGCTGGTGGTGTGCTAATCCCGAAAGAGAAGGATGCGACAGACATCAGTCAATTCCGACCAATCTCCCTTCTCAACGTCGAAGGGAAGATCTTTTTCAGTATAATAGCACAGAGGCTGTCCACTTATCTGGAAAGGAACAAGTACATTGATACATCTGTACAGAAAGCAGGCATCCCTGGTTTCTCTGGTTGCCTGGAACATACTAGTATGATTTGGCACCAGATCCAAACAGCTAAGAAGGACAAGAGAGACCTCTGTCATCTTCCTCGACTTGGCCAATGCCTTTGGCTCAGTTCCCCATGAACTCCTCTGGGAATCCTTCAACATTTTCCACGTACCAGAACCCATCACTACACTGGTAAAGGCCTATTTCCAAGACCTGCAATTGTGTTTCACAACACCTGACTTCACAACAACATGGCAGCGCTTGGAAGTAGGCATAATGGCAGGCTGAACAATTTCTCCTCTGGCCTTCACTATGGCCATGGAAGTCATCATCAGGGCATCGAGATGGGTGGTCGGCGGTGAGAGAACTAAGGAAGGTCTCAGTCTCCCACCTATCCGAGCATACCTGGATGACATGACTATACTGACCACCACTGCAGCATGCACCAGGCGACTACTTGCAAAACTGCAGGATAACATCAAGTGGGTCCGGATGAAAATCAAGCCAAGCAAATCTCGAAGCATCTCCATAGTCAAGGGACAGCTTAAAGATGTGAGGTTCTGCATTGGAGATGACCCAATACCAACGGTATCTGAGCAACCCATCAAGAGCCTGGGTAGATGGTACAACGAAAGCCTCCGGGATAAAGATCAAGTGCAGCAAGTAAGGCAGGACATCGCCGACGGTCTTGAACATCAACAAGACCCTACTGCCTGGGAGGCTCAAGCTTTGGTGCCTACAGTTTGGACTTCTCCCCCGGGTAATGTGGCCACTCACCGTCTGAGGTCCCAATAACAACAGTGGAGAAGATTGAGCGAACCATTACCTCATACGTGAAGAAATGGCTGGGTGTCCCATGATGCCTGAGTAACATCAGCCTCTATGGCAAAGGGGTCCTTGAACTACCTCTTACAAGTCTAACGGAGGAGTACAAGTGCTCTAAAGTAAGACTTCAGATGACATTGAAGGACTCCAAAGACCAGACCATTAGCAAGGCTGCACCTCTCCTACAAACTGGACGGAAATGGACATCATCCAAGGCTGTGCAGCAAGCAACATCAGCCCTGAGACACCAAGACATTGTGGGGAATATCCAGCATGGAAGAGGAGGCTTTGGCCTGGCAGCAAGCAAACCAATGTTCCATAAGGCAACAACATCTGAACGCAGGAAGCTGGTGGTCGAGGAGGTGCGCAGACAGGAGGAGACTGCAAGAAGTGCAAAGGCTGACTCTCTTGCTAAACAAGGGCAATGGACGCAGTGGGAAGGACTGGAGAGGAGAAAGATCAACTGGAGTGAGCTTTAGCAAATGGAGGCAAGCAACATCAGCTTCATCATAAGAGCTGTTTATGATGTGCTTCCAACACCAAAAAATCTACATCAATGGTATGGCGAGGACTTGACCTGCCCCCTCTGCCCAGCTCCAGCGACTCTCAGGCATATAATGACAGGTTGCAAGACCAGCCTCTCACAAGGCCGCTACACCTGGAGGCACAATCAGGTCCTCAAGAGCCTGGCTGCAGCACTTGAGACCAAGAGGAGTGCAACCAATTCATTACCTCCAAAAACAAGCAATCCCGTCAAAACAACATTCATCCGGGAGGGACAGAAAAGGCCCAAGTATCCTCCAACAAAGCCAGAAACTGGACACCTAGCCATGGCCCGGGACTGGAAGATGCTTGTCGATATTGGCCAGCAACTCATTTTTCCACCTGAGATTGCTTCTACCAACCTTAGGCCAGACATGGTACTCTGGTCCCCTTCACGAAAGGCTGTGTACATCATAGAGCTCACAGTCCCGTGGGAAAACTCTGTTGAAGAGGCCTACGAGCGCAAGAAACTGCGTTACACAGAGTTGGCAGCAGACGCAACTCAGCGTGGCTGGAATGCAAAGGTCTGGCCAGTTGAAGTGGGATGCAGAGGATTCGTTGCTTCTTCCATAATCAGGTTGCTGAAAGAACTTGGAATCCATGGACAGGCTCTGCGGCAGACCGTCAGAGCAGTTTCTCAAGCAGCTGAAAGAGGCAGCCAGTGGATCTGGATCAAACGGAAGGACCCTTGCTGGGCTATAACTTCATGACCCCCCACCCCCACCTGAGAACCCAATTCAGATCCCTCCAACTTGCGGAAGGCATATGAGGTATGCGGTCAGCTGTACGGCTGGCTCAGGGAAGAGGACGCCCCTGCCTTGCATAGTCCCGTGGGACATCTTAATTGGGCATGGGACACAAGCTAAGGCTTGATTACCCTTTAGCTGGCCACCTTTGAGGGTGTTTAGTGATTAAAGGCCGAAACACCCACTGATTCGAAGGCACACTACTGAGGATGTGTCCCAAAATTGACATCTTACCCCAGTCTAAGAAATAAACCTCCCATGCCACTCTGTCAACATCACGGCAAATCTCATGTGAGTGCATTCCATCTATTGGCACAATGGACAGTTTTTAACATCTCGTCCCGTGTTTTATGATTCTATATGCTGTTTATTTCAAATACATAGTTACAGTTGTTGGTTAGTTAGCTAGCTCACTATAGCTTCCAGACCCTATTGGATTGGCTGTTGATACCTAGCATGCTGTCGGCTTGCTAGCACCAACATGGCGAGCCACTCTGGACGAAGCTAGCGTGGCTGGGCAAATCATCGCTAGTTAGTGGATCTTGGCCGTAACACTATTTGCAATGTCGCCCCTTCTCTGCTGTTTACTTTGTGCATAGCTGAATCTACCTTAACTTTTTTTTACCGATAGGCAGTTGCTGGACTACTGGCTGATGCTCGATCCCTGTCTGAGGTGGCCAGAGAGGAGGCCTCCAACTTCAGATCCAACTATGGACACAACATCCCACTGAAGGTAAAAAGAACTCTGATGCTCTTGATCAGTTTTTTTCTCTCAAACTCCTCCTTGTGTACCCTGTCAGTTCCACATATTTGGTCTGTTCCGTTACAGTACTACCACACCTGATTCAACTGGTTGCTTTGCCTTTTCCCCAAGTCCTATGGACAATTGCAATATTCCTTGATTTGAGAAAAGATACATACACTTAGGTTGGAGTCATTAAAACACGTTTTTCAACCACTCCACAAATTCCTTGTTAACAAACTATAGTTTTGGCAAGTCGGTTAGACACGTCATTTTTTCCAAAAATGGTTTAGACAGATAATTTCACTTTTATAATTCACTGTATCACAATTCCAGTGGGTCAGAAGTTTACATACACTAAGTTGACTGTGCATTTAAACAGCTTGTAAAATTCCAGAAAATTGTCATGGCTTTAGAAGCTTCTGATAGGCTAATTAACATTATTTGAGTCAATTGGCGGTGTACCTGTGGATGTATTTCAAGGCCTACCTTAAAACTCAGTGCCTCTTTGCTTGACATCATGGGAAATCAAAAGAAATCAGCCAAGAACTCAGATTAGTTTTTGTAGACTTCCAAGTCTGGTTCATCCTTGGAGCAATTTCCAAATGCCTGAAGGTACCACGTTCATCTGAACAAACAATAGTACACAAGTATAAGCACCATGGCACCACACAGCCGTCATACCGCTCAGGAAGGAGTCAAATTCTATATCCTAGAGATGAACGTACTTTGGTGCGAAAAGTGCAAATCAATCCGAGAACAGCAAAACGACCTTGTGAGTGAAACAAGTCCTATGTTGACAACCTGAAAGGCCAGGTCTTCCAAATGGACAGTGACCCCAAGCATACTTCCAAAGTTGTGGCAAAATAGCTCAAGGACAAAGAAGTCATGGTATTGGAGTGGGTGAGCAAGGAGGCCGACAAACCTGACTCAGTTACACCAGCTCTATCAGGAGGAATGGGCCAAAATTCACCTAACTTATTGTGGGAAGCTTGTGGAAGGCTACCTGAAACGTTTGACCCAAGTTAAACAATTGAAAGGCAATGTTACCAAATACTAATTGAGTATTAGTATTTATTATTCTGACGTTTCACATTCTTATAATAAAGTGCTGATATTAACAGGGAACTTTTACTAGGATTAAATGTCAAGAATTGTGAAAAACTGAGTTTAAATGTAGTTGGCTAAGGTGTATGTTAACTTTTTATTTATTTTAATTGTATTTTTACCCCTTTTTCTCCCCAATTTCGTGGTATCCAATTGTTTAGTAGCTACTATCTTGTCTCATCGCTACAACTCCCGTACGGGCTCGGGAGAGACGAAGGTTGAAAGTCATGCGTCCTCCGATACACAACCCGGAAGCCAGCCGCACCAATGTGTCGGAGGAAATACCGTGCACCTGGCAACCTTGATTAGCGTGCACTGTGCCCGGCCCGCCACAGGAGTCGCTGGTGCACGATGAGACAAGGGTATCCCTAACGACGCTAGGCCAATTGTGTGTCGCCCCACAGACCTCCCGGTCGCGGCCGGTTCCGACAGAGCCTGGGCGCGAACCCAGGGTCTCTGGTGGCACAGCTGGCGCTGCAGTACAGCGCCCTTAACCACTGGCGCAGTGGTTAACTTTTGACTTCAACTGTATAATCTCTCTTTACAGCATCTCTCAGAGAGAGTGGCCATGTACGTCCATGCCTACACGTTATACAGTGCGGTGCGGCCGTTTGGATGTAGCTTCATTTTGGGCTCTTACGATCAAGATGATGGTCCTCAGCTGTACATGGTTGACCCATCTGGAATCTCATATGTGAGTTATCTTTGGGGGGTTTATCCCCAAACAGGCGCTGTCTGTCATTCATTTACTGATTTCACACTACACGTTTAGGGATGTTTTTTTTCAGACCCAGATTAAGACTCATCCAGTAATGAGGCATTCTCTGTGGGGATTTTACCTTGAGCATGTGGTTTAGTCCTGGACTAGTTTTAATCTGGGTCATGGAAAATGGCCCTTTTTTTTAAGGTGTTTGAACCTGTGCAATGTTTGATTGGGAATGTTGATTGATTGTCAACATAGATGTTGTATATCTTGTCATTCAACCTTAAATTATGACCTGAAATTTGTAACATTAGGCGATGCTGTTAAAATATTAGATGACCACTTATTCATTATTTTGTTTTATCAAGGGTTACTGGGGATGTGCTATTGGAAAAGCCAAGCAAGCCGCCAAGACAGAAATTGAAAAGCTTCAGGTAAAAATATTACTTGAGCCAAGTTTAAGACAAGGGAAGATCTTGCTTAATTGTTTGATTTTGTATACTATTGCTATCAACAGATGAAAGACATGACCTGCAGGGAGTTGGTAAAAGAGGTGGCCAAAATGTAAGTGTTTTTGTTTGTTATATTAAAGGAACACAAACCCACACTGTTGTTCACACTCATGAATAGCCTCCAATCAAGGCACTGCATATTAAGTTGCTACTAACATGTACTGTTGGATGTTTTGTAGAATCTACATTGTACATGATGAAGTGAAAGACAAATCGTTCGAGTTGGAACTAAGCTGGGTTGGAGAAGGTAATGCCACTTTCCCTTATACACATGTATTTTTAAGTTTGGTATTGTCTCCCTTTGTACATCTGTATATGACAAATGTAACAAAGGCAGAGTTTTGTACCCAGGTCTAAGCCACCACTAGTATACCGGGTTAGCAGCCATAGTGTTTTTGTAACAAACTTGTCTCTGGTTGTGAGCAGTGTCACACATTTTAAATCTGACATTTAACCCAGCTCATAACGAGGCAAGTCCGTTAAGAACAAATTCTTATTTACAATGACTGTCTACCCCGGTCAAACCCTAATGACGCTGGGCCAATTGTGTGCCACCCTCTCCGTGCTAGAGGCATCACTACAGACCCTGGTTCGGTTCCAGGCTGTATCACAACTGTCCGTGATTGGGAGTCCCATAGGGCGTTGTTGTAAATAAGAAATTGTTCTTAACCGACTTGCCTAGTTAAATAAAATAACAAAGTGATGTATGGCAAGCATGTGCAATAAGGGGTTATGATTCTGTTAGATACTCAACCCTCACCAGTTTTGACTAGCTATCACCTGGTCTAGTCAAATTGATCGCAGTGAAACTTATGACCTTCGTGTCCCTTCACCAGTGACAAATGGAAAACATGTGCTGGTTCCAAAAGACGTCAGGGAGGAGGCAGAGAAGTATGCTAAGGTATGTACCACGACTACCAGTCATTCATTTTTATGTTCCATGGCATTTCTGTGACCTACTGTATTCTAACCAAAAATACATCTGTGGTTTGAACTCGAGTCTTCTGTGTGCCACACGACTGAGTTAGCTTGCTGAGCTAAAGCCCAAGCTTTAGCCCAGGGAGCCAACTCAAGTCTTCAGGTCCCAGGCAAGGTTACCCATCACGTGAGAATGGTTCACTGAACCACTTCCATTATAGCTGTCTTGCTGGTGTCTGATTCACAATGCCTTATGCTTCCACCATAGGATTCCTTGGAGGAGGAAGATGACTCTGATGAAGACAACATGTAAACACATTTCTGTGGTTTCTCCAACCGTCACACACCTACTGACAGGACGGCTCTCCAAGAGACACAAATTGTTTTGTAATTAATGGACCATTCATGTCATTTCTTTCCATTTAGGGTTTGATGGATTTCAGCCTTAAAATAAAAGTTGAAGATGAGCACTGTTTATACTAAAAGCATATTTGGCCTTTTTTTTGTGAGACTCAATGCTGTCAAGGGTTTGCCTCTGTCATTTGATTTTGGAATTGTGTGCACATAATATCAAGGACGGTCACTTGATCCTTCTGGTGGTGCCAGTTGTGGAAGAAGACTTAGACTCTATTTCAGTGCACAGTGTGATATGTTTCAGGTATGACATGAGTTAGTGACCCGACGGGCAAGTCTCCACATTAACCTTACAGATGGACGTCCAACTCCGTGCCTTTCTTCCTCACTTTGCCACTCCATGCCAGCCTCAACTGGTTCTCTCCCTGCTTGGATACAATTTAAATCCAATTTTATTCATCACATAAACCCACAATAACATCTGTTAAATATGTGTAACAAATACTTGTGCAGTAGTATCTAACAATACACATCTAAATGTAAAATAATGCAATTAAGAAATATCAATATTAGATTGAGCCGTTCACTTGAATCTGAGGGATTGATTAGCTCCTCAGCTGTACATTTGATAAAGACGTCCTGCCTGCCTGGGACAGATTATTTTGTAGTAGCGCTGATGTCAACCTAGTAGATTTAAGCTTGGAAATTCGCATGTCAGGATACACAGCCAGAAGAGTCGCCAGTGTTCAGTTACACCACTCAACACGATTATATATATATATTATATACGTTCATTGGCCTTAGGCAAGCAAGACTTGACAGCAATCATTTCACTGGCTTTTACCTGTACATGTTTCCTTCCAGTTACGTAACCAATTTGCCTGCTCTGACGTCCTACAAACACGAGCAAGGCGCAATTGGCCTCAATTTAAAGCAAATCGATACTTTATATTTAACTCGCATCCTCTCCCCAGCAAATGACTACATTGCTAGTAACTCATAAATTCAAATACGAGTTACCGCTAGCACCATCTAAAGAGTGAGTAGCAATTCATTGTTTTCAGTTCACATATAGTATATTTCCCACCTTGGAGTGACAAGGAAGCCAGTGTCGAAAATAGGCGGTCCATTGTGAAATATTTCTAACCAGTGAAAGGCTTGGATTGAGATAATAAAAGCCAATCATATTTCCATGTTGGGGTGTTATTCTAGTAAAAGAAGCCAAGTATGAGAGGGCCAATAGCACATTTTCTCTCAAAGCGCCGATTTCCATCTCTACCAACCATAAATACAGAGAAGTTATGTCCTATAGAATTTGAAGAAAGTGTTGACCAATCATATTTCTACGATTCGACCACCTCTGTCAGGCCAGCCAATCGGATTTCGAGAGACCCAGCTTCAGCTCAACAGCTTGTTATTCGTGTATTGCTTTGCAAATCTGGCTAGCAAGTCGTGTCGTTGCATGTAAGTATAAAAAAATATAATATCCCTCTCTAATGAATTACAAACGTTTAACAGTTCACGCTATTTAGATCAACATGACAACCGTTTCGTTAGTTATCGGACGAGACTAAGCTAAATTTCGTATTTTTTCCTGTAAGATTAGACTGGTAAAGAATTGAATGCCAGTGACCAGTCGGCTTGTTTTTGCAGTGAAGAAATGTATGCGCCTTTTGTGAAACTGGATAATAAATAATGATTGTTCTGATACTTTTCTGTTTTATCGTCGAACAAACCTACCTGACTGCCTCTCGTTTATCCAAATGAGAACCACCGTTTGAAATGTTCTGCCTGAACTAGCTGGCCAACTCAATGACGAGCAAGGCGCTTTAAATCGCCATATCGAGAAACTGTTAACGTTGGCTAGCTAGCATGTTTAAGTTAGCTAACTAGCTAAATTTAGCTCTCGAGTTGAGGGAAATCTTCTGTCTTTACTTACTTTAACCACAATATTTATAATCTATGTTTCTACTAACACATATAGTCTAAGAGACTGGTACACCTTTTGTAGCCAGCTCCTCTGTATTTCACAAGCAGTTAGGAATGAGCTCCCAGCCTGACATGGTGCAGCACGGCGAGCTATGATGGCGACGTGACACAGTCAGATTGCGAGCAAAGCGGGAAGGAACACGCACTATTCTGTCTGTCTATGTGCAACGTCCTTGTAGTATGCCAACGCTGAGCTGTTGATTAAAATTATTTTTAAATGCTTTTGACGTTTTTTTTTGTCTGTTAACAATCAGCATGAGCATACAGTTAAACTAGATAGCCAGTAGCCACACATTTTTGTGAGTCTGGAGGGAGGGGGCTGCATCGAGCTTGAAAAGAATGCGTTAGAAGTAGCAGGCTAGTTCGTCGTTAGCCGGTTAGCATATTTACTCTTTTTCGACTAAAATTGATTTAGTCCGAATCACTGCTGTTTTGACACCTTTATTCATCTGCAATTCCTATCTTGTTTTACAGCAATCAAAACAAATCGAGCTGGACTCCCTCAAATAGCCTCTACGATGAAGGTAAGTCACTTGGCTAACCTCAGTTGAAAACAGCAGTGAAGCCGACGCCTCTTTCACTTGGCTTGCAAAGAGTCTTGGGGACAACTGTCTATATGGTTGGCAACAATATATGACGGTGTGAAGGTGTCAATGTCACATACAATACCAGTCAAAAGTTTGGACACACCAACTCATTCAAGGGTTTGTCTTTATTTTTTAAAACTATTTTCTACATTGTAGAATAATAGTGAAGACCTCAAAACTATGAAATAACACATGGAATCATGTAGTGACCGATAAGGTGTTAAACAAATCAAAATCTATGTTATATTTTAGATCTTCAAAGTAACCACCCTTTGCCTTGATGACAGCTTTGCACACTCTCGGCATTTGCTCAAAGCTTCACCTGGAATGCTTTTCCATCAGTCTTGAAGGAGTTCCCACATGTTGTGCACTCGTTGGCTGCTTTTCCTCCACTCTGCAGTCCAACTCATCCCAAACCATCTCAATTGGGTTGAGGCCAGGTCATCTGAAGCAGCACTCCATCACTCTCTATCTTGATCAAATACCTCTTACACTGCCTGGACGTGTGTTGGGTCATTGTCCTGTTGAAAAACAAATGATAGCCCCACTAAGTGCAAACCAGATGGGATGGCGTATCGCTACAGAATGCTGTGGTAGCCATGCTGATTAAATGTGCCTTGAATTCTAAATAAATCACAGTGTCACCAGCAAAGCACCATCACACCACCTCCATACTTCACGGTGGGAACCACACATGTAGAGATCATCCGTTAACCTATTCTGCATTTCACAAAGACACGGCGGTTGGAACCAAAAATCTCAAATTTGGACTCATCAGACCAAAGGACAGATTTCCACCGGTCTAATGTCCATTGCTTGTGTTTCTTGGCCCAAGCGAGTCTTGGTAGGTGTGTCAACTTTTGACTGGTACTGTATATTTAATTTCAATGTTAAAGTTTTCATGTAGGCTTCACTGTATATGACAATTTTCAGACTGCATTGCCCACCTCTTCCTGAGCAAGACAACAAATGTTATTGAGTTGAAAAACCTCTAATGCAGTGTTTGTGGCATCATGCTTCCTGGACATCTCTTTCAATAGTGGCCAAACATGGTCTGTGTTTACTTTCTAAGAAAGTACAGTGATAAATGTTACCGGGGTGTCTGTTTTTCTCATAGGCAGCGGACGAGCCTGCCTACCTGACTGTGGGGACAGAGGTCAGCGCGAAATACAGAGGTGCCTTCTGTGAGGCAAAAATCAAGACTGTTAAACGGACGGTGAAGGTTAAGGTAAGAGCACGGCACAACAATGGCTCCTTCTCAAATGACACCACATTCACCTAATAGTGCACTACTATAAACGGAATGGGTCTGGGGTCAAAAGTATTGCACTATATAGGGAAGAGGGTGCCATTTGGGACACAGACAACATTCTAATCAAACAAGGGAGTAATGTGAAAGGGTGCAAATGTTGATGTCCAAATCTGACAAGGATTTATTGTGTGTGTGTGTATAAGTATGTATATATATATATGTGTGTGTGTGTAGACAAGCTGATTGTCCAGTTTCAGTCACATTTTTGCTGCAAAAGGACCCCCCATCTAAATGTTATTGTATGCCAGTGACATCTTTCACGTAGACCTTGTTCTATGAACAGTTGCTTAGTTTGTTTCAGAAAGCATTATGCTAATCCAGGGGTTTTCAACCTTTTATAGCATACTTATAAAAATATTTTTTATATATAGCTTTCAAATAGGTATGTCCTTCTCCTCTACCCTGTGACTCGTCCCCGGATCCTTGGTGTACAAGAGATGTTTTCTCTGTCAATATAACTGGTAAAATAATGGTTAGTAAACAACTAAGGGGGCCCCATAAAATCATATTTAGTATTTTCCTGAATCCTATTTTTTTACTCAATTTCTTTTTCGATATTATAATTATTCATAGAGCAACAACAACAAATTATGTTCTGAGTCACGTCAATGCTTAAATCACATGGAAATACCATTTTAAAATTATAATTTTTTAGGTATGGAAAAAAGACGAAGCATTTGTGATTTGAGTGTAATTCCCCTTCATCTGTGCATCGGGCAAGAAAGGAATGTGTCGGTTTAGCCTACTGCTGCACCATATGTCATGGCAGAGTTTGCAACACAATTGCCACTCAATTTATACAAATAATCATGATCTAGTAATGTCAGGTAAGCCTAATTTGCATTTGAGAGTTTTTTTGGGAATGTCTTTGTCTACCCACAAGACTGTTATCATTAGCATCGCTAACTGGCTATACAGTTAGCGCCCACCAAACAGACGGACGGCAATTTTGCTGGGAATGAATTGGCATATATTGTGTTACGTTTGGCTTTTTAAGCCAACAGTGGCTAACCAGGGGTGGGATAATGTTGATGTGTCTTTGATTGGACAGTGGCCGGGAGCTTTATGGTTGACTGTTTGCGATGGAACACATGAAAGAAAGAATGCATGCATCACCCTTGATTTGGATAGTCCGGATTTTCCATCTCTAGATGCTCTAGAGATGATCATACTATCTGTTGCTAATCAGCTGCTTGCTAAGTTTAGGGTTGGTAGATTTGTTGAAATGTTACAGACAGTAGGTAAAGCATCTACAGATTTACTATCCATATACAGTGTTACCAATGCATGTACTTACAGAATTGATTAGCGAGCTACTCATAGTTGGGCTGCGAGCTACTGGTAGTTTGCGATCTACATGTTGGATGGAGACCCCTAGGCTAATCTGTGACCTACGCAGTCCCAACTAGACACTCTGAAAATAGTTAATTTAGTCATATCATAACAAATGCTGGTGATAGTCTGTCATCATGACTGCATTGGTTACAGCGTGTTGGCTTTAAGGTTGGGTAAAACACATGTTTCACATTAAATACACGGAACCGTGTTGGTCCCTTGTTTCTTGAGCTGCAATTAAAAATCCCTGAAATCTGTGCTGGGGACAATAAAAGGCCACTTTAAAATTAGCAGTTGTTACAACACAATGCTTCAGATGTGAAGTTTTGTGGGAGCGTGCAATCGGCATCCTGACTGCAGGTATATCCACCAGAGCTGTTGCCAGAGAATTGAATGTTCATTTCTCTACCATAAGCTGCCCCCAAAGTCATTTTAGATAATTTTGTAGTAAGACCAACCGTCTCACAACTGCAGACCATATGTAACCATGCCAGCGCAGGACCTCTACATCCAGCTTCTTCTTCACCTGCGGGATCATCTTAGGAGGGGTGCTGAGGAGTATTTGTCTTTAATATAGCCCTTTTGTGGGGGGAAACTCATTCTGATTGGATGGGCCTATGCCATCCAAGGCCCACCCATGGCTACACCCCTGCCCAATCATGTTAAATCCATAGACTAGGGCCTAATGAATCTGGTTTTGTATTTTTTCCAACAACCGATAGGCCTAGGAATTTTGGTTCATATGTGCTTTTTAAATTATTCCTTAAAACACCATTTTGAAAATGTGGGTGCCACTGAACTGGTGAACCTGCCTATAGGTCAGGGCTGATTATGGTTATTGTTTTAAGGTCAAGTGATCCCACACCAATCACCAGGTAGCAGCATTGTGACCTGTTCACCTGTATTCTCCGCTGTTCTCCTTTGCTTCTGCTCTTCCATTATGATTGTCACAACAAGGTCAGAGTACCCTTGATTGATTAGTTCATTTGTCTAGTGTTCATGGGATGAGGTAGGAAGCCCCATTTGAACTTTCTCCACATAGAAAGATGGGTGAAGGCTATTATGCACCATTCCCTGGTAGTACCAGAAGCACATGCCTACTATTGTATCAGATCTTAAATCTGTAGCTGGAACCGCCTGTTTGTACAACTGTGCATATCCAGCGTTGGCATGTGAGGTTCGTCTATAGGCTCCTTGGTAAACTGACTTGTCAAATATGTAATTTGTCATATATTTCGTGGCTCGTCAGGAAGAGGAAAGTTTTCTGTTACTCAACTAGATTATTCCACCTAGACTTAATTCCTTTTGTTTCCCTCCTCTCTCCCTAGGTGATGCTCAAAGGAGACACTACCTCACAAGTTGTTCAAGATGACCAAGTGAAAGGACAGTTGAGGGTATGTTTGGAACTAACTGGCATTGCATCACTGAACTCTCCACAGCATGATATGCAATACATTAATTAGGCCCTCATTGTTCTTTTGATTCTCAGAATCATCTGTTTGTCACATGATTCTGAGATTCCGATCTTTTGGATATAACAATGGTTCTGTACTTATGACAGCATAATGTCCTACAGGGTACAGGCATATAGAACCGGTACCGACAAGGTATTGTCAACGTGAAGTTCATATATATTGCCTAACTGCAATGTTCATGTGACCAATGCCCTGGCAATTTATACTGAGCACCTGTTTTTCCAACAACTGTAAGCATCAATGGTAGTGCAATTTTTTTTTGTGTGTGTGCGCTGATTTTTAACGGCAGTGTTTAACATTCAAAGTTGCCTTAAGATTTAAAATGGCCTCAGTTTTTCTGTTATGATCTATTGTACACCGTGTGTGGTTCCCTTTTTTACTGTTCGAACACGTGTCATGGGCTTTCACTTTACCCAGGCACATTTCTTTCTTTAGAGAATAATTGATTTGAGATGCAATATTCAGAAATTGCTCCACCATTTCCTGGTTGCTAAAATTCAAATAATTTGCCTTATGTCGAGAATCATTGTGCCAATAGGTGCCGGAGGGGATGGCTGCCGTTTTACGCGCTCCTAACCAACTGTGCTATTTAAAATGTAAAATAATAATACAGTTAGCATTGTCTGTCACTCATTCTGTACATAATGTTGCTGCTACCGTCTCTTATGACCGAAAAGAGCTTCTGGACATCAGAACAGCGATTTGCTCACCTCGAACTGGACAAAGATTTTTTTAAATGTCTGACGAGAAGGATGTACTGCTTTGTCGAGACAAGGACCACATCTCAATCATCCTTGTGAAGATAAGATGGAGAAAAGGGGTTAGGAGGGTGGGGTGCCTTGTAAGAATTTTCAGACGAATAGGAAAACCACCACTACCCTCTGTATTATTGACCAACATGCAATCATTGGAAAACAAACTGGACGATCTAAGACTATACAACCATTAATTGTAATATCTTGTTTCACTGAGAGACAGTTAAACGACGACAAGGATAATATACAGCTGGTTGGCTTCTCCATGCATCGGCACGAAAGTGTAGCTACGTCTGGTAAAGTGAGGGGCGTGTTTGTCTATTTGTCAATAACTGCTGGTGCGCAATGTCTAATGTTAAGTCTGGACGTTTTGCTCGCCTGATGTAGAATACCTCATAAGCTGTAGATAGCACCAAGAGTTCTCATCTATATTATTCGTAGCAGTCTTTACCGCCACAAAGCGATGCTGGCACTAATACAGCTCGTTGATTGCGGTCTATGCCATAAGAAAACAATAAAATGCTCATCCAGCATTAGCGCTCCGAGTGGCCAGGAACTTTAATTCAGGCAAACTTAAATCTGTTCTACCTCATTTCTACCAGCATATCACATGTGCAACCAGAGGCACAAAAAAACAACTCTAGACCACCTTTACTCCACAATCAGAGACACTTACAGAGCTCTCCCTTGCCCTCCATTTGGGAAATCTGACCATAATTCTATCCTCCTGATTCCTGCTTACAAGCAAAAACTGAAGCACTACGTATCAGTGACTTGCTCAATACGGAAGTGGTCAGATGATGTTGATGCTACGCTACAGGACTGTCTTGCTAGCACAGACTGGAATACGTTCCGGGATTCATCCAATGGCATTGAGTACACCACCTCAGTCACCGGCTTCTTCAATAAGTGCATCAACGATGTTGTCCTAATAGGGACTGTACATGTATATCCCAACCAGAATCCGTGGATGACAGACATCCCCAACAAGCTACAGGCTAGAGCTGCCGCTTTCAAGCAGCGGGAGACTAATCCGGACTCTTATAAGAAATCCTGCTATTCCTTCAGATGAACCATGAAACAGGCGAAGCGCCAATACATGACTAAGATTGAATCTTACGACACCGGCTCTGACACTCGCCATATGTGGCAGGGCTTAAACTATTACCCACAACAAAGGGAAACCCAGCCGCGAGTTGCTCAGTGACGCGAGCCAACGAGGCGAGCGAAATGCCTTTCATGCTTGCTTTGAGGCAAACACTGAAGCATGCATGAGAGCACCGGCTGTTCCGGATGACTGTGTGATCAAGCGCTCTATAGCCGATGTGAGCATGACCTTATTTTAAAAGGTCTACATTCAAAAGCCGCACGCGGAGCCAGGCGGATTACCTACATTATCTAAATGCCTACATGTTACAAAGACAACCATAGTAACCTGTGCCCAAGAAAGCAAAGTTAACCTGCCTGAATGATTACCGTCCGTAGCACTTACGTCAGTAGCCATGAAGTGGTTTGAAAGAATAGTCATGGCTCACATCAACATCATCATGCTGTAAACACTAGACTCACTCCAATCACACTCCGCACTGCCCTTTCCCACCTGTGAGAATACTGTTCATTGACTACAGCTCAGCGTTCAACACCATAGTGCCCACAAAGCTCATCTCTAAGCTAAGGACCCTATAACTAAACACCTACCTCTGCAACTGGATCCTGGACTTTCTGATGGGCCACCCCCAGGTGGTAAGGGTAGGCAACAACACATCTGACATGCTGATCCTCAACACGGGCCCCACGGGGTGCGTGCTTAGTCCAGTTCTGTACTTCCACGACTGTCGCCAAGCACGACTCCAATACCATCAAGTTTGCTGTAGACACAACAGTAGTAGGCCTGATCACTGACAACGATGAGACAGCCTATAGGGAGGAAGTCAGAGGGCCTGGTAGTGTGGTGCTAGGACAACAACCTATCCCTCAATGTAATAAAGACAAAGGAGCTGATCATGGACTATAGGAAATGGAGGGCTGAACAGGGCCCCATTAAACTTGATGGACTGTAGTGGAGTGGGCCTGTACACTCAACCAGTACTTCACTGAGGCCAAGCTTCCTGCCATTGAGGACCTAATATACTAAGCGGTGTCAGAGGAAATCCCATAAAACTGTCAGACTCCAATCACCTGTCATAGACTTCTCTCTGCTATCGCACGGCAAGCGGTACCGGAACGCCAAGTCTAGGACCAGGCTTAACAGCTTCTACCCCAAGCCATAAGACTGTTGAACAATTAATCAAATGGCCACCCGGACTATTTACATTAACCCCCCCCCTGTTTTTATGCTGCTGCTCCCCGCTGTTTAATATCTATGCATAGTCACTTTACAAATGACTTCTACTAACCTGTAACCCACACACAGACTCGGTACCGGTTCCCCCTGTAATTTTCTTGTGTTTTTAAAAAATATATATATTTTTTTTACTTGAGTTTATTTGGGAAATTATTTCTTGAACCGCATTGTTGGTTAAGAGCTTCTAAGCAAGCATTTCACGTTAAGGTTGTATTCAGCGCATGTGACGTATATAATTTGATCATCTTAAACCACTGTGAAATATATTTTCCATAACCAAAAATATTGTGTTTTGAGCTGGTGTATTAAAGTGAAAGACACAAAAAATTAGCTTAAGAACGGGAAGCATATAAATACCGCACATAGAACAGATCTACCGCTTCTTAGACTTCCTTTCAATGACAAAAACAGATCAGTTAGTTCCAAACTCTAAATTCTATGTGAATTTGGTCGGGTCGCCCAAAAAGTTACATATTGCAGATTTTACTGTTGCCATTTTGAGTTATTTTTTAAATGGGAGTGTAAGAGCAGCTCATGTTAGGGGTCTGTCTCATCTCCCTGGCATCTTTTTGCAGGTGGGCTCCACAGTGGAGGTGAAGAGTGCAGAGGGGATCTGCAGTGAGGCAACCATCAACAAACTTACAGACGCCAGTTGGTACACAGTGGGTAGGTTCATTTAACAACACTTAAACTAGTTTACAAAAAGTCCTGCTCCTGTTCTCACCTGATAATGGTAGACTACATAGGTCTTTGTCGTTTGGTTGCGTTTTGACTATTCTCAAAATCACAAGTAACAGTCAGTATCTGGTGTGGCCACCAGCTGTGTTAAGTACTGCAGTGCATCTCCTCATGGACTGCACCAGATTTGCCCGTTCTTGCTGTGAGATGTTACACCACTCTTCTACCAAGGCACCTGCAAGTGCCTGACAAGTGCCCTCACCCTCCGATCTCCCAGACGTTCCCTAGCCCTCACCCTCTGGATCCCAGGTGTCCCTAGCCCTCACCCTCTGATCCAACAGATCCCAGTCCCTAGCCCTCACCCTCTGATCCAACAGATCCCAGACGCGTCCCTAGCCCTCACCCTCTGATCCAACAGATCCCAGACGCGTCCCTAGCCCTCACCCTCTGATCCAACAGATCCCAGACGTGTCCCTAGCCCTCACCCTCTGATCCAACAGATCCCAGACCCTCTGATCCAACAGATCCCAGACGTGTCCCTAGTCCCAACAGATCCCAGCCCTCACCCTCTGATCCAACAGATCCCAGACGTGTCCCTAGCCCTCACCCTCTGATCCAACAGATCCCAGACGTGTCCCTAGCCCTCACCCTCTGATCCAACAGATCCCAGACGTGTCCCTAGCCCTCACCCTCTGATCCAACAGATCCCCAGACATGCTCAATGGGATTGAGATCCTGGCTCTTCGCTGGCCATGGCAGAACACTGACATTCTTGTCTTGCAGGAAATCACGCACAGAACGAGCAGTACGGCTGGTGGCATTGTCATGCTGGGATCATGTCAGGATGAGCCTGCAGGAATGGTACCACATGAGGGGGGAGGATGTCTTCCCTGTAATGCACAGCTTTGAGATTGCCTGCAATGCCGACAAGCTCAGTTCGATGATGCTGTGACACACCGCCCCAGACCATGACGGACCCTCCACCTCCAAATCGATCCCACTCCAGAGTACAGGCCTCAGTGTAACGCTCATTCCTTTGACGATAAATGCGAATCCGACCATCACCCCTGGTGAGACAAAACCGCAACTCGTCAGTGAAGAGCACTTTTTGCCAGTCCTGTCTTGTCCATCAACGGTGGGTTTGTGCCCATAGGCAACGTTGTTTCCTGGCGATGTCTGGTGAGGACCTGCCTTACGACAGGCCTACAAGCCCTCAGTCCAGCTTCTCTCAGCCTATTGCGGACAGTCTGAGCACTGATGGAGGGATTGTGCGTTCCTGGTGTAACTCGGGCAGTTGTTGTTGCCATCCGGTACCTGTCACGCACGTGTGATGTTCGGATGTACCGATCCTGTGCAGGTGTTACACGTGGTCTGCCACTACGAGGACGATCAGCTGTCTGTTCTGTCGTGCTATCTTAGACGTCTCACAGTACGGACATTGCAATTTATTGCCTGCGGTCCTCATGCCTCCTTGCTGCATGCCACGTTCACACAGATGAACAGGGACCCTGGGCATCTTTCTTTTGGTGTTTTTCAGAGTCAGTAGACTGGACTCTCTTAGTGTCCTAAGTTTTAATAACTGTGACCTTAATTGCCTACCGTCTGTAAGCTGTTAGTGTCTTAACCACTGTTCCACAGGTGCATGTTCATTAATAGTTTATGGTTCATTAAACAAGCATGGGAAACCGTGACGATCTGTTTGGATATTTGGATTTTTACGAGTTATCTTTGAAAGACAGCGTCCTGAAAGAGGACGTTTCTTTTTTGCTGAGTTTATTTGTCTATGATCCTTGGGAGCAGTATACTTTGGTGTTAGTGTTTTAAAATAAATACCATCTTGGTGGCAGGTAGCCTACCGGTTAAGAGTGTTGGGCCAGTAACCGAAAGGTTGCCGGTTCAAATCCCCGAGCCAAGTAGGTGAAAACCCTTTCAAAGTGCCCTTGAACATGGCACTTAACCCTAATTGCTCCTGTAAGTTGTTCTGGATAAATATCAAATGTAAACATTACAAAGGAACTGCTTCCCACTGTATTCCAGTGTTTGACGATGGAGATGAGAAGACACTCCGCAGGACGTCTCTGTGTCTTAAGGGCGAGAGACATTTTGCTGAGAGCGAGGTAAGAGGACTGGTCTTCTGACCTGACTGTCTTCTTGGACATTTGATTTGGTGGTCTTTCTGTTATGTTGCTCTTTGATACGTTGATTAAAATTCCTCCTCTCGCTCCCCCTTCTTACTCCTCTCTATCTCTCTCTGTTATCTAGACGTTGGACCAACTGCCCCTGACCAACCCAGAGCACTTTGGCACCCCCGTCATCGGGAAGAAGGGAAACCGCGGAGGAAGGAGGTCATCTCAGGCTCAGTAAATTGACCCTTCTTTCACTTTACCTCTTATTTGAATCCTCACCTTTACCCCAATCCCACCCTTCTAAGTTAACCTTTTAAAGCAAAACTCCACTCAAAAACAACCTTTTGGATTATTTTATGTCAAGTTTAAGTTATTTGACTTTCAAGAAGCAACATGTCGCTTTCCACATCATGTGATGCGTTTTGCTTCTTGCACGCCCAATATCTTAAACTTGACTGCTGACATGCAAAACATTTTAGAACTGTATCAACATTGGGCTAATGGGAAAATGACCCCAAAAGTTTGAGTGGAGTTTTTTTTAAAGTGCTGCCCTGCAGTGGGCCATATGGTGCCACTGTGTTCTTTCTTTTGATACAGTTTGATGACCTAACCTGCACTACCGCTTACATTTCCCAGTAAGATTTTAACCTGCAAACATGCTTCTGTAGATGCTCTGCTGTGTCCATTCAAAAATGGTCATTATCCACATTTTCAGACCCCTTCCCTTTATCCACATTTTGTTACATTAGACTTTTTCTGGGATTGATTAAAATAAAAATCTCAGCAATCTGCACACAATACCCTATAATGACAAAGCAAACAATGACAAAATATACTGCAATACCTTATTTACATAAATCAAATTTATTTATATAGCCCTTCGTACATCAGCTGATATCTCAAAGTGCTGTACAGAAACACAGCCTAAAACCCCAAACGTCAAGCAATGCAGGTGTAGAAGCACGGTGGCTAGGAAAAACTCCCTAGAAAGGCCAAAACCTAGGAAGAAACCTAGAGAGGAACCAGGCTATGTGGGGTGGCCAGTCCTCTTCTGGCTGTGCCAGGTGGAGATTATAACAGAACATGGCCAAGATGTTCAAATGTTCATAAATGACCAGCATGGTCAATAATAATAAGGCAGAACAGTTTAAACTGGAGCAGCAGCACGGCCAGGTGGACTGGGGACAGCAAGGAGTCATTATGTCAGGTAGTCCTGGGGCATGGTCCTAGGGCTCAGGTCCTCCGAGAGAAAGAGAGAATTAGAGAGAGCACACTTAAATTCACACAGGTCACCAAATAGGACAGGAGAAGTACTCCAGATATCATAAACTGACCCTAGCCCTCTGACACATAAACTACTGCAGCATAAATACTGGAGGCTGAGACAGGAGGGGTCAGGAGACACTGTGGCCCTATCCGAGGACACCCCCGGACAGGGCCAAACAGGAAGGATATAACCCCAACCACTTTGCCAAAGCACAGCCCCCACACCACTAGAGGGATATTTTCAACCACCAACTTACCATCCTGAGACAAGGCTGAGTATAGCCCACAAAGATCTCTGCCACGGCACAACCCAAGGGGGGGGGCACATCAGTGGGTCAAGCCACTCAGGTGACGCACCCCTCCCAGGGACGGTATGAGAGAGCCCCAGTAAGCCAGTGACTCAGCCCCTGTAATAGGGTTAGAGGCAGAGAATCCCAGTGGAAAGAGGGGAACCGGCCAGGCAAAGACAGCAAGGGCGGTTCGTTGCTCCAGAGCCTTTCCGTTCACCTACCCACTCCTGGGCCAGACTACACTCAATCATATGACCCACTGAAGAGATGAGTCTTCAGTAAAGACTTAAAGATTGAGACCAAGTTTGCGTCTCTGACATGGCTAGGCAGACCGTTCCATGAAAATGGAGCTCTATATGAGAAAGCCCTGCCTCCAGCTGTTTGCTTAGAAATTCTAGGGACAATTAGGAGGCCTGCGTCTTGTGACCGTAGCGTACGTGTAGGTATGTACGGCAGGACCAAATCAGAGAGATGGGTAGGAGCAAGCCCATGTAATGCTTTGTAGGTTAGCAGTAGAACATTGAAATCAGCCCTTGCTTTGACAGGAAGCCAGTGTAGGGAGGCTAGCACTGGAGTAATGTGATATTTTTTGGGGATTCTAGTCAGGAATCAGGCAGCCGTATTTAGCACTAACTGAAGTTTATTTAGTGCTTTATACATAAGTATTCAGACCCTTTGTAATGAGACTTGAAATTGAACCCAGGTACATCTTGTTTCCCTTGATGTTTCTTCAACATCATTGGAGTCCACCTGTGGTAAATTCAGTTGATTGGACATGATTTGAAAAGGCACAAACCTGTCTATGTAAGGTCCCACAGTTGACAGTGCATGTCAGAGCAAAATCAAAGTTACTGTCCGTAGAGCTCAGAGATAGGTGCCCCGACACCATCCTATCTTGGTATGGGTACCAAAAACATTTCTGCAGCATTGAAGGTTCCCAAGAACACAGTGGACTCCATCCTTAAATGGAAGAACTTTGGGACCACCAAGACTCTTCCAAGAGCTTCCCGCTTCAGCAAAACTGAGCAATTGGGGGACATCCATTGACATTCTTGGTCAGGGAGGTGACCAAGCACCGGATGGTCTGACTGAGCTCCAGAGTTCTTCTGTGGAGATGGGAGAACCTTCCAGAAGGACAACCATCTCTGCAGCACTCCACCAATCAGGCCTTTATGGTAGAGTGGCCAGACGGAAGCCACTCCTCATGAAAAGGCTCATGGCAGTCCACTTGGAGTTTGCCAAAAGGTACCTAAAGGACTCTCAGACCATGAGAAACCAGATTATCTGGTCTGATGAAACCAAGATCAAACTCTTTGGCCTGAATGCCAAGCATAACGTCTGGTAGAAACCTGGCACTATCTCTACGGTGAAGCATAGTGGTGGCAGAAGCATGCTATGGTGGTGTTTTTCAGAGGCATAGACTGGGAGACTAGTCAGCATTTAGGTAAAGACGAACGGCGCCAAGTACAGCTCTTTGATGAAAACCTGCTCAGGACCTCAGACTGGAGTAAAGGTTCACTTTACAACACGACAATGACCCTAATGACCCACATAGGAGTGGCTTCGGGACAAGTCTATGAATGTTATTGAGTGGTCCAGCCGGATCCCGGACTTGAACCCTATTGAACATCTCTTGAGAGACCTGAAAATAGCTGTGCAGTGATGTCCCCATCCAACTTGACAGAGATTGAGACGTTCTCCAGGGAAGAATAGTTTTGACTCCCCAAGTAAGGTGTCAAGCTTGTATACCCAAGAAGACTCGAGGCAATAATTGCTGCCAAAGGTGCTTTAACAAAGGTAAAGGGTCTAAATACTTATGTTAATGTGATATTTCAGTTTATTTTGAATAAACTTGCAAAATTTCTAAAAACCTGTCTTTGCTTTGTTATTATGGGATATTGTGTGTAGATTGAGAATGTTTTTAAATCAATTTTAGAATGAGGCTGTAACGTAACAATGTGGAAAAGGTCTCTGAATCCTTTTCTCCCGCACGGTATACAATGACATAGTTCGATACCTGGGCATGTTCCCATTACCAATTATGATCAAGTTTAACAAAATGTGACTGTTGAATGACATTTGTAACTGGCTCCAATATAGGCCTTTGTGTTTGATAATGTTGAGCTTCTATAGAGCTCTGTAGAAGCTTCTGACTGAGATGAAAGATTCTGTTCTGACGTAGTCCTCTTGTTCAACCCTTCAGTGCGAACGATGACAAGGAGTCTTCGTCCAGTGATGACGACAGTGAGGATAGGAGGAGGCTAAATGATGACCTGCTGGGTAAAGTGGCCAGTATTCAGACTGGGACAGACCGGACATCCTGGTACCTGGCCCTGGTAAGTCACATCATGCACAGACCCCAGCCCCACACACACTCTGTTGGAGTCTCTCTCTCTCTGCCTGTCGGGATCTCTCTCGCTCTCTGCCTGTCGGGATCTCTCTCGCTCTCTGCCTGTCGGGATCTCTCTCGCTCTCTGCCTGTCGGGATCTCTCTCGCTCTCTGCCTGTCGGGGTCTCTCTCGCTCTCTGCCTGTCGGGGTCTCTCTCGCTCTCTGCCTGTCGGGGTCTCTCTCGCTCTCTGCCTGTCGGGGTCTCTCTCGCTCTCTGCCTGTCGGGGTCTCTCTCGCTCTCTGCCTGTCGGGGTCTCTCTCGCTCTCTGCCTGTCGGGGTCTCTCTCGCTCTCTGCCTGTCGGGGTCTCTCTCGCTCTCTGCCTGTCGGGGTCTCTCTCGCTCTCTGCCTGTCGGGGTCTCTCTCGCTCTCTCTCCCGTATGGTGAATATGTTGTCTCTCGTACGATAACTTGGTAAGAAGTACATTTCACATTCATTCCTCGCTGAGGAAATGTACGAGTCTGCTGTTAATGGTAATGCAAAGGATTTTCCCAAGGTTGCTGTTGACGCAGATCCCACGGTAGTTGTTGGGGTCAAATTTGTCTCCACTTTTGTAGATTGTGGTGATAAGTCCTTGATTTCAAATATTGGGGAAGATGCCAGAGTGAAGGATGATGTTTGTTTAAGTATAGCCAATTGCAATTTGTGGTCTGTATATTTTATCATTTCATTTAGGATACCATCAACACCACAGGCCTTTTTGGGTTGGAGGGTTTGTAATTTTGTCCTGTAGTTCATTCAATGTAATTGGAGAATCCAGTGAGTTCTAGTAGTCTTTAATAGTTGATTCTAAGATTTGCATATGATCATATGTTTTTGCTGTTTTTATAGAGCCAAAAATATCGGTGGTTTATCCATCTCCGTTTTGGATAGATAACTCTTCGTGTTTGTTTAGAGTTTTCCTATTAGTGGTTAGATTCCATGGATTCTTCAATTATGTTTCTGATGTGCTGTTCCTTTTTCCGTAGTGTGTCTATTGTTTTAGTGATTCACCACAGTGAAGGCGAGGCTCAGGGTCTCTGATTTTCGTTTGGATAGGTTTTTGTTTTGTTCCTAGGTTTTTGCAGTCTTCATCAAACCATTTTGCCGTTGTTGTTCACTTCGGTTGTCTGCTTGTGATTTTTAGATTTGACAGGCAAGCTGAGTGGTCAAGAGTTTCACAGTGAAACATTTTGTCTAGAATGGATTGAGTTTGTTGGCAAATTGTTTTTTGGTACTTTTCCACACCACTTTCCTTCCATCTATAACATTTATTAATATTATTCCGGTCCTTTTGAGATCAGTGATAAAGTAGTCTACCGTACTACTGCCAAGAGATGAGCTATAGGTGTACCTACCATAGGAGTCCCCTCGAAGTCTACCATTGACTATGTCCATGCTCAGCATCCGACAGAGCAACAGGAGTTGTGACCCATTTTTGTTGGTTATGTTGTTGTAGATGTGTCTAGGGGAGCGAATGCTGTCAACTCCAGGTAGGTGTTTGTCCCCTTGTGTGCTGGGGGTGTCAGGTACTTGTCCAGTTCTGGTATTTAGGTTGGCAGAGACTAGTACATGTCCTTGGGCCTGGAAATGGTTGATCTCCCCCTCTAGGATGGAGAAGCTATCATCTTTAAAGTATGGGGATTCTATTGGGGGGATATAGGTAGCACGTATGAGGACAGTTTTCTCTGTTTCCTTATTAATTTCTAGCCAGATGTAAAATGTTTCTGTTTTGACTAATTTAATAGAGTGAGTTAGGTCTGCTCTATACCAAATTAGCATACCCCCTGTTTCTCACCTGGTAGTTTGGTGGATGGGACTACCAGCTCTCTGTAACCTAGAGGGAAACCAGTGAGTCCATCTCCTTTATACCTTGTAGGATGACTATGTCTGTATTTCCAATTTCTTTGAAGCCTGGGTTCCTGCTCTTTAGCCCGAGGTCAGATGACCCCAGACCTTGTATATTCCAGGATGAGATGGTAAAAGCTTTGTGTTCCAAAGTGTCTGGTGTTTTTTTTAGGCCCAGACCATCACAGTAGGTGAGAGCAGAGCATTTTGAGCGCTTTCAATTCAAGGGGCTTTATCGGCATGGGAAACGTGTTAACATTGCCAAAGCAAGTGAGGTAGATAATATACAAAAGTGAAACAATAAAAATGAAGTCACCATTACACATACAAAAGTTTCAAAAGAATAAAGACATTACAAATGTCATCATGTGTGTGTATATATACAGTGTTGTAACGATGTACAAATACACAAGTACACAAGGGAACATAAATAAGCATTAATATGGGCTCTCTCTCTGCCTGTCGCTCTCTGTCTCTCTGCCTGTCGCTCTCTCTGTCTCTCTGCCTGTCGCTCTCTCTGTCTCTCTGCCTGTCGCTCTCTCTGTCTCTCTGCCTGTCGCTCTCTCTGTCTCTCTGCCTGTCGCTGTCTCTCTGCCTGTCGCTCTCTCTGTCTCTCTGCCTGTCGCTCTCTCTGTCTCTCTGCCTGTCCCTCTCTCTGCCTGTCGCTCTCTCTGTCTCTCTGCCTGTCGCTCTCTCTGTCTCTCTGCCTGTCGCTCTCTGTCTCTCTGCCTGTCGCTCTCTCTGTCTCTCTGCCTGTCGCTCTCTCTGTCTCTCTGCCTGTCGCTCTCTCTGTCTCTCTGCCTGTCGCTCTCTCTGTCTCTCTGCCTGTCGCTCTCTCTGTCTCTCTGCCTGTCGCTCTCTCTGTCTCTCTGCCTGTCGCTCTCTCTGTCTCTCTGCCTGTCGCTCTCTCTGTCTCTCTGCCTGTCGCTCTCTCTGTCTCTCTGCCTGTCGCTCTCTCTGTCTCTCTGCCTGTCGCTCTCTCTGTCTCTCTGCCTGTCGCTCTCTCTGTCTCTCTGCCTGTCGCTCTCTCTGTCTCTCTGCCTGTCGCTCTCTCTGTCTCTCTCTCTGCCTGTCGCGCACTCTGTCGCTCTCTCTGCCTGTCGTGCACTCTCTGTCGCGCACTCTCTGTCGCTCTCTGCCTGTCGCGCGCTCTGGCTCTCTCTGCCTGTCGCGCGCTCTGGCTCTCTCTGCCTGTCGCACGCTCTGGCTCTCTCTGCCTGTCGCGCGCTCTCACAGAGCTCCCTCTGCCTGTCGCGCGCTCTCACAGAGCTCCCTCTGCCTGTCGCGCGCTCTCACAGAGCTCCCTCTGCCTGTCGCGCTCTCTCACAGAGCTCCCTCTGCCTGTCGCGCTCTCTGTCGCTCCCTCTGCCTGTCGCGCTCTCTCACAGAGCTCCCTCTGCCTGTCGCGCTCTCTCACAGAGCTCCCTCTGCCTGTCGCGCTCTCTCACAGAGCTCCCTCTGCCTGTCGCGCTCTCCTGAGCTCCCTCTGCCTGTCGCGCTCTCTCACAGAGCTCCCTCTGCCTGTCGCGCTCTGAGCTCCTCTGCCTGTCGCGCGCTCTCTCACAGAGCTCCTCTGCCTGTCGCGCTCTCTCACAGAGCTCCCTCTGCCTGTCGCGCTCTCTCACAGAGCTCCCTCTGCCTGTCGCGCTCTCTCACAGAGCTCCCTCTGCCTGTCGCGCTCTCTCACAGAGCTCCCTCTGCCTGTCGCGCTCTCTCACAGAGCTCCCTCTGCCTGTCGCGCTCTCTCACAGAGCTCCCTCTGCCTGTCGCGCTCTCTCACAGAGCTCCTCTGCCTGTCGCGCTCTCTCACAGAGCTCCCTCTGCCTGTCGCGCTCTCTCACAGAGCTCCTCTGCCTGTCGCGCTCTCTCACAGAGCTCCTCTGCCTGTCGCGCTCTCTCACAGAGCTCCCTCTGCCTGTCGCGCTCCCTCTGCCTCACAGAGCTCCCTCTGCCTGTCGCGCTCTCTCACAGAGCTCCCTCTGCCTGTCGCGCTCTCTCACAGAGCTCCCTCTGCCTGTCGCGCTCTCTCACAGAGCTCCCTCTGCCTGTCGCGCTCTCTCACAGAGCTCCTCTGCCTGTCGCGCTCTCTCACAGAGCTCCCTCTGCCTGTCGCGCTCTCTCACAGAGCTCCCTCTGCCTGTCGCGCTCTCTCACAGAGCTCCCTCTGCCTGTCGCTCTCTCACAGAGCTCCCTCTGCCTGTCGCTCTCTCACAGAGCTCCTCTGCCTGTCGCGCTCTCTCACAGAGCTCCTCTGCCTGTCGCGCTCTCTCACAGAGCTCCCTCTGCCTGTCGCGCTCTCTCACAGAGCTCCCTCTGCCTGTCGCGCTCTCTCACAGAGCTCCCTCTGCCTGTCGCGCTCTCTCACAGAGCTCCCTCTGCCTGTCGCGCTCTCTCACAGAGCTCCCTCTGCCTGTCGCGCTCTCTCACAGAGCTCCCTCTGCCTGTCGCGCTCTCTCACAGAGCTCCCTCTGCCTGTCGCGCTCTCTCACAGAGCTCCCTCTGCCTGTCGCGCTCTCTCACAGAGCTCCTCTGCCTGTCGCGCTCTCTCACAGAGCTCCCTCTGCCTGTCGCGCTCTCTCACAGAGCTCCCTCTGCCTGTCGCGCTCTCTCACAGAGCTCCCTCTGCCTGTCGCGCTCTCTCACAGAGCTCCCTCTGCCTGTCGCGCTCTCACAGAGCTCCCTCTGCCTGTCGCGCTCTCTCACAGAGCTCCCTGCCTGTCGCGCTCTCTCACAGAGCTCCCTCTGCCTGTCGCGCTCTCTCACAGAGCTCCCTCTGCCTGTCGCGCTCTCTCACAGAGCTCCCTCTGCCTGTCGCGCACTCTCACAGAGCTCCCTCTGCCTGTCGCGCTCTCTCACAGAGCTCCCTCTGCCTGTCGCGCTCTCTCACAGAGCTCCTCTGCCTGTCGCGCTCTCTCACAGAGCTCCTCTGCCTGTCGCGCTCTCTCACAGAGCTCCCTCTGCCTGTCGCGCACTCTGTCCCTCTGCCTGTCGCGCTCTCTCACAGAGCTCCCTCTGCCTGTCGCGCTCTCTCACAGAGCTCCTCTGCCTGTCGCTCTCTCACAGAGCTCCCTCTGCCTGTCGCTCTCTCACAGAGCTCCCTCTGCCTGTCGCGCTCTCTCTGGAGCTCCCTCTGCCTGTCGCGCTCTCTCACAGAGCTCCCTCTGCCTGTCGCGCTCTCTCACAGAGCTCCCTCTGCCTGTCGCGCTCTCTCACAGAGCTCCCTCTGCCTGTCGCGCTCTCTCACAGAGCTCCCTCTGCCTGTCGCGCTCTCACAGAGCTCCCTCTGCCTGTCGCGCTCTCTGAGCTCCCTCTGCCTGTCGCGCTCTCTCTGGCTCTCTCTGCCTGTCGCGCTCTCTCACAGAGCTCCCTCTGCCTGTCGCGCTCTCTCACAGAGCTCCATCTGCCTGTCGCGCTCTCTCACAGAGCTCCCTCTGCCTGTCGCGCGCTCTGGTTCTCTCTGCCTGTCGCGCGCCCTCACAGAGCTCCCTCTGCCTGTCGCGCGCCCTCACAGAGCTCCCTCTGCCTGTCGCGCGCCCTCACAGAGCTCCCTCTGCCTGTCGCGCTCTCTCACAGAGCTCCCTCTGCCTGTCGCGCTCTCTCACAGAGCTCCCTCTGCCTGTCGCGCTCTCTCACAGAGCTCCCTCTGCCTGTCGCGCTCTCTCACAGAGCTCCCTCTGCCTGTCGCGCTCTCTCACAGAGCTCCCTCTGCCTGTCGCGCTCTCTCACAGAGCTCCCTCTGCCTGTCGCGCTCTCTCACAGAGCTCCCTCTGCCTGTCGCGCTCTCTCACAGAGCTCCCTCTGCCTGTCGCGCTCTCTCACAGAGCTCCCTCTGCCTGTCGCGCTCTCTCACAGAGCTCCCTCTGCCTGTCGCGCTCTCTCACAGAGCTCCCTCTGCCTGTCGCGCTCTCTCACAGAGCTCCCTCTGCCTGTCGCGCTCTCTCACAGAGCTCCCTCTGCCTGTCGCGCTCTCTCACAGAGCTCCCTCTGCCTGTCGCTCTCTCACAGAGCTCCCTCTGCCTGTCGCGCTCTCTCACAGAGCTCCCTCTGCCTGTCGCGCTCTCTCACAGAGCTCCCTCTGCCTGTCGCGCTCTCTCACAGAGCTCCCTCTGCCTGTCGCTCTCTCACAGAGCTCCTCTGCCTGTCGCTCCCTCAAACATGGCTTTGAGTCTGTGGTTGTCCCTTTACAAAGCAGAAAACCGCTCATCTCCAAACTATTCAAAACTAAAGAGTTATTTTACCGGCGCACACTATTTTACATTTCCAGCACAGATTCGCAGAACACTCTTAAAGATGTACACACAAATTAACTATCATGGGGTGCCGATGAACCCCATTTTAATCTTTAAAAAATATACATTTTTGATCCCATTAAGGTGTGCCACGGTTCATAAAAGGTTGGAAACTACTGGTTTATACAACCACTTGAAAAATGGAACCCATTGTGAAACTGAAAGCAAATGGATTATAACCCTCCTTGGCCTTTGGTTCTTCTAGCACAATTCCTCTTGATATTAGGACTGGGTGACAGACTATTCATTTTTCTCATATTTGACTTTGTTTTCTGTTCTAAATATGACTTATGAGTAGTGCATGACTCTAGAATGGTGGCAACATGAATTCTAAGTGATTTTAATGATTCTCTATTCTGATGGTTTTGTTCTCATCCAAACTACGAAGAAACTGACAGTGACGTTGTCCAACTTGTTGAACTTTTGATTTACTGAGCACTGTATAAAAATACCTTCATAGACGGTATGTGGATCCATATCGGTATTCACAATATATTGCCCAGCACTATTTGCAATTGCGCCTGAATTTCCCTTTATTGGTTCTGTCTAGGTGATATCACCCAGCTGCAATGATGACCTGACAGTCAAGAAAGACCAATGTTTAGTGAGATCATTTGCAGACTCCAAATTGTAAGCATTGTTCATCCTACTCTTGTGTCGTAGAGTTAAGGAAATTCTGGTTAGTTTACAAACATTGTCTTGTTTGATATTTGCCCCGTCATACATTTTCTAGCCAAGAGCAATGTAAATATCATGTCTTTTTGCTATTGTAGTATTCTCAGAATTGGTATCATTGTAGCTGAGTGCACATGCATTTAGATGTTGTTGTTCTTTTCAGTCGCACTGTGGCAAGAAAGGAGATCCATGAAGTGAACATGGACAGCATCTCTAAAGCTGAGTTCTCATCGAGGAACGGTAAGGATGACTCATCTAGGGAGCTCAACTCCAGGTAGTTCAAGAACTGAATGGGCATTCCTATGGAGGAATGTGTTGTCCAAGTCAACTGAATTGACATAAAATGTACCTGTAACTCTGGACTTCCTCTGGCTATTCCCAGGGTTGGACGAGGCAGTGCATTTCCTCAAAACCAAGGTGGTCCCTGACAGTTGGAAGATGGACATGAGCGAGATCTTAGAATCCTCCAGCAGTGACGAGGAGGAGGACAAGGAAGGAAAAGATAGTGAAGAAGAGGAGGAGGAGGAGGAGGAGAAAGAGGATGACGAGGTAAGAAGAACACTCTTCTGTTTCCTACAAGTAAATTACTTTCCTTTGAGGTGCTAACTAGACCAGTACCTTGCCACATTCAGAAATTAGAATTTTCGATCGGTTTTGACAAAGCATTAGTTCAACTGTTTGACTGTATACTGAAGTGTAATGTTCTAACAGTGGCCATCATAACTTGCTTGTGACGTTTGGGCTTGGAGATTATAATAGGTACTACTTCATGGAGAGAAAAAAAGTAAGTTATTATCTTATTTTGCAGTGATAAGGTTCAAAACGAGATCCGTCACATTGAGTAGTGTAAACCCAGCTGTTGTATTGCAAACAGTAGTGACCTCACCTACCTGGTCTGTCAATGAAGTTGGCTTGTACCATGCCTTCATTGCATTCCCACCCTGACATCTTGTGGCTACTGAATCACCTTGATAGAGCCAGACTCCCAATAGACCCTGGATGCATCCCAAATTGTACCATATTACCTTTTAGTATAACTACTTTTGACCAGGGCCCATAGTGAATAGGGTCCCATCTGGGATACACTCCTAGTGTGTGGGATAGTCAGGAACAACAATGGTTCATTCTTCCTGCTCCCAGAGCTTTGGACAAATGACCATTTGTATGGTTTCCTACACTGTTCCCATAGCAACCGGCAGCTACTTCCTATCGTTTAGAGGGCCTGTGGGGATTGGCTGAGGTCCAGTGGAGGCGTGCCAGCCAGGCTGTCCTATTCGTGGGAAGGCCCTCTTCCTCCTCAAGGTTTCTTTCTACCTCGGCTGGTTTTGACAAATGCTTTGCTTCTCATGAGTGAAATAAGTTCACTTCACTGTGTATTTACTTCTCTGGAGCAGTTTGTCGATCATGTTATAGTTTACACAGTACAACCTACATTGATTACAATGGCATGGACATAGTTGATTTTTCTTTCTAGTTCCTCCATTTGACTTCAGTGTACTGTGAACGTGTCTGTTCGCAAGTCCGCAAGTAGGTCCTTCTGTAGCTCAGTTGGTAGAGCATGGCGCTTGTAACGCCAGGGTAGTGGGTTCGATTCCCGGGACCACCCATACGTAGAATGTATGCACACATGACTGTAAGTCGCTTTGGATAAAAGCGTCTGCTAAATGGCATTTATTATTATTATTATTATATATAGTAATAATGTACATAGGGAGCCATATCTATGGCCCTGGTTATTTTGAATAGGTTACACACCAACACTAGGGCTGTACCTGACAAAAGCGTTTAAAAAAATGAATAAATAAAACATCTGATCATCTTGATCAACTGAGTTCTTTAGACTAATCGATTGGTAGAAATTAAAACGTGTATTTTTCCATATAGACACAGCCTACATGTTTTAATCAAATCAAATTTAGTTTGTTTCTTTAAGCGCGCTGTTTGATGAAATTATTTAGACACAAATTCTAGAGTCCGACTGCAATTGATTTGATTGTGCTTGGCCATGCTAAGACTTGCTGTGCTGTTTAAAAATAATAACGGCAATTGTCTGTGTGAACGTTTACTGATTGCTCAGGAGGTAAAGGGTAAGTGGGATGTGTGCAATAAATTTGACTTAGTTATGAAAAATACTGGATATCAAGAAAAAGGTAAGGAGTTATGTATGCCAAACAGTTGCTGTTTAAAATATATATATATATTTAACCAGGTAGACCAGTTGAGAACAACTTCTCATTTACAACTGCGACCTGGCCAAGATAAAGCAAAGCAGCACGACAAAACAACAGTTACACAGTCTATAACACAATAGAAAAATCTATGTACAGTGTGTGAAAATGTATAAGAGTAGAGAGGTAAGGCAATAAATAGGCCATGGAGGTCAAAAAAATACAATTTAGCATTAACGCTGGAATGATAGATGAGCAGTTGATGATGTGCAAGTAGAGAATGGAGATACTGGGGTGCAAGAGGATAAGTAACAATATCGGGATGAGGTAGTCGGGTGTGCTATTTACAGATTGGTTGTGTACAGGTTGGGGGTTGACCGATTAATCGGAATGGCCGATTTAATTAGGGCCATTCATAATAATCGGAAATCTGTGTTTTTGTGCGCCGATTTATTTAACTAGGCAAGTCAGTTAAGAACACATTCTTATTTTCAATGCCGGTGGGTTAACTTCCTCGTTCAGGGGCAGAACGATAGATTTTCACCTTGTCAGCTCGGAGGATCCAATCTTGCAACCTTACAGTTAACTAGTCCAATGCTATAACCACCTGCCTCTCGTTACAATCCACAAGGAGACTGCCTGTTACGCGAATTCAGTAAGCCAAGGTAAGTTGCTAGCTCGCATTAAACTTATCTTATAAAAAAACTATCACTAGTTAACTACACATGGTTGATATTACTAGTTTATCTAGCATGTCCTGCGTTGCATACAAGTATCTAAGTATCTGACTGAGCGGTGGTAGGCAGAAGCAGGCAAGTAAAATTTCATTCAAACAGCACTTTTGTGAGTTTTGCCAGCAGCTCTTTGTTGTGCGTCAAGCATTGCGCTGTTTATGAGTTCAAGCCTATCAACTCCCGAGATGAGGCTGGTGTAACTGAAGTTAAATGGCTAGCCAGTTAGCGCACGCTAATAGCGTTTCAAACGTCCCTCGCTCTGAGCCTTGCAGTGGTTGTTTCCCTTGCTCTGCATGGGTAACACTGCTTCGAGGGTGGCTGTTGTCGTTGTGTTCCTGGTTTGAGCCCAGGGAGGAGCGAGGAGAGGGACGGAAGCTATACTGTTACACTGGCAATACTAAAGTGCCTATAAGAACATCCAATAGTCAAAGGTATATGAAATACAAATGGTATAGCGAGAAAGTCCTATAATTCCTATAATAACTTCAACCTAAAACTTCTTACCTGGGAATATTAAAGACTCATGTTAAAAGGAACCACCAGCTTTCATATGTTTTCATGTTCTGAGCAAGGAACTTAAACATTAGCTTTTTTACATGGCACATATTGCACTTTTACTTCTCCAACACTTTGTTTTAGCATTATTTAAACCAAATTGAACATGTTTCATTATTTATGAGGCTAAATTGGTTTGATTGATGTATTAAGTTCAAATAAGTGTCCATTCAGTATTGTTGAAATTGTCATTATTATAATATATATATATATTTTAAGCGGCCGATTAATCGGTATCTGCTTTTTTTGGGTCCTCATATAATCGGTATCGGCGTAAAATAAATCATAATCGGTCGACAAGTACAGGTACAGTGGTTGGTAAGCTGTTCTTACAGCTGATGCTTAAAGTTAGAGGGAGATAAGTCTCCAGTTTCAGTGACTTTTGCAATTTGTTCCAGTCATTGCAGCAGAGACTTGGAAGGAAAGGCTTTGGGGATGACCAGTGCAATATACCTGCTGGAGCGCGTGCTATGGGTGGATGTTGCTATGGTGACCAGTGAGCTGAGATAAGGCGGAGCTTTACCTAGCATAGACTTATAGATGATCTGGAGCCAGTGGGTTTGGCGACGAATATGTAGTGAGGTCCAGCCAACGAGAGCATACAGGTCGCAGTAGTGGGTAGTATATGGGGCTTTGGTGACAAAACAGAGTAACATGAAGTCCTATGAGTGTCATCTGATGAAGATAATTCAAGGTTAGTGATTAATTTTCTCTATTTCTGCTTTTTGTGAATGCTATATTTTGCTGGAAAATGGCTGTGCTTATTGTGGTTTGGTGGAGACCTAACATAATGTTTGTTTAGCTGAAAAGCATATTTAAAAATCCACACTTTGGTGGGATTAACAACAAGATGAACTTTAAAATGAAAAAAGACACATGTATGTTTTAGGAATTGTAATTATGAGATTTCAGTGGTTTGAATTTGGCACCCTCTATTTTCACTGGTAGTTGTCATATCGATCCCGTTAGCGGGATTGCAGCCATAACAAGTTAAAGTACTGAGTAAAGGGTCTTATACTTATGTAAAATGTGATTTGCAAATATCTCTAAAAACATGTTTTGGCTTTGTCATTATGGGGTAGTGTGTGTAGATTGATGAAGAAAAAAACGATTCAATCAATTTTCGAATAAGGTGGTAATGTAACAAAATGTGGAAAGTCAAGGCGTCTGAATAATTTCTAAATGCACATCTACAGAAATAAAACAGATCCTGCTTCTGTTGCTTGTTCGAGTGCTTGTTTAATAGCCTACTGATTCCATGAGCACCAAGCCTCATGCAAACACGTCGGATAAACAAAATCACAAAGTCGTCTGTTTGTAAAGCTTTGCTATGCTGTGGTTTACACAATTCCAAATGGTCAGAAAATTATATGCTAATCTAACGGCCCTTCTTTGGACACTGCGCAAACAAACCTCCAAACGAGCTTCAATTCCATACAACACTCATTCCGAGTTCTCCAACTGCTTTTAAGTGCATGCTCTTCAACTGATTGCTGCCCGCACCCTCCCGCCCGACTAGCATCACTACTCTGGACAGGTCTGACCTAGAACACAGTGGGGCAAAAAAGTATTTAGTCAGCCACCAATTATGCAAGTTCTCCCACTTAAGATGAGGCCTGTAATTTTCATCATAGGTACACTTTAACTGACAGACAAATTGAGAAGAAAAAAAAATCCAGAAAATCACATTGTAGGATTTTTTATTAATTTATTTGCAAATTATGGTGGAAAATAAAGTATTTGGTCAATAACAAAAGTTTCTCAAAACTTTTATATACCCTTTGTTGGCAATGAGAGGTCAAACGTTTTCTGTAAGTTCTCACACTGTTGCTGGTATTTTGGCACATTCCTCCATGCAGATCTCCTCTAGAGCAGTGATGTTTTGGGGCTGTTGCTGGGCAACACGGACTTTCAACTCCCTCCAAAGATTTTCTATGGGGTTGAGATCTGGAGACTGGCTAGGCCACTCCAGGACCTTGAAATGCTTCTTACGAAGCCACTCCTTCGTTGCCCGGGCGGTGTGTTTGGGATCATTGTCATGCTGAAAGACCCAGCCACGTTTCATCTTCAATGCCCTTGCTGATGGAAGGTTTTCACTCAAAAATCTCACGATACATGGCCCCATTCATTCTTTCCTTTACACGGATCAGTCGTCCTGGTCCCTTTGCAGAAAAACAGCCCCAAAGCATGATGTTTCCACCCCCATGCTTCACAGTAGGCATGGTGTTCTTTGGATGCAACTCAGCATTCTTTGTCCTCCAAACACGACGAGTTGAGTTTTTACCAAAAAGTTATAGTTTGGTTTCATCTGACATATGACATTCTCCCAATCTTCTTCTGGATCATCCAAATGCTCTCTAGCAAACTTCAGACAGGCTGGGACATGTACTGGCTTAACTTCTTGCGATTACACTCCTGTATCCGGGAGCGTAATCACAGCCTCAAGCTCATTACCATAACGCAACGTTAACTATTCATGAAAATCGCAAATGAAATGTAAGAAATAAATTCACTCACAAGCTTAGCCTTTTGTTAACAACACTCATCTCAGATTTTCAAAATATGCTTTTCAACCATAGCTACACAAGCATTTGTGTAAGTGTATTGATAGCTAGCATAGCATTAAGCAGGCAACATTTTCACAAAAACAAGAAAAGCATTAAAATAAAATAATTTACCTTTGAAGAACTTCGGATGTTTTCAATGAGGAGACTCAGATAGCAAATGTTCAGTTTTTCCAAAAATATTATTTGTGTAGGAGAAATCGCTCCATTTTGTTCATCACGTTTGGCTAAGAAAAAAAAACGAAAATTCAGTCATTACAACGCCAAACTTTTTTCCAAATTAACTCCATAATATCGACAGAAACATGGCAAACGTTGTTTAGAATCAATCCTCAAGGTGTTTTTCACATATCTATTCGATGATAAATCATTCGTGGCACTTGGGTTTCTCCTCTGAAGCAAATAGAAAAATACACGCAGCTGGAGATTACGCAATAATTTCGACAGAGGACACCAAGCGGGCACCTAGTAAATGTAGTCTCTTATAGTCAATCTTCCAATGATATGCCTACAAATACGTCACAATGCTGCAGACACCTTGGGGAAACGACAGAAAGTGTAGGCTCATTCCTGGCGCATTCACAGCCATATAAGGAGACATTGGAACACAGCGCCTTCAAAATCTGGGCATTTCCTGTTTGAAATTTCATCTTGGTTTTGCCTGTAGCATCAGTTCTGTGGCACTCACAGATAATATCTTTGCAGTTTTGGAAACGTCAGTGTTTTCTTTCCAAAGCTGTCAATTAGATGCATAGTCGAGCATCTTTTCGTGACAAAATATCTTGTTTAAAACGGGAACATATTTTTATCCAAAAATTAAAAGAGCGCCCCCTATATCGAAGAAGTTAAGCAGGGGGACACGTCTGGCACTGCAGGATATAAGTCCCTGGCGGCATAGTGTGTTACTGATGGTAGGCTTTGTTGTGGTCCTTCTGTAGCTCAGTTGGTAGAGCATGGCTCTATATACATGCATGTTTTGTTTGATAAAGTTCATATCAGAAAATCTAGTTTACTTTGGAGCATTCCATTCACTAGTTCCAAAAACATCAAGTGATTTTTGCATAGCCACATCGTTTCAACAGAAATACTCATCATAAATGTAGATGATAATAGAAGTTATACACATGGAATTATAGATATACCTCTCCTTAATGAAACCACTGTGTCAGATTTCAAAAAATCTTTACGGAAAAAGAAACCCATGCATTAATCTGAGACGGCGCTCAGAACAATAGAAAAATTAGCCTCCATGTTGGAGTCAACAGAAACCAGAAAATACATGATAAATGTTTCCTTACCTTTGATAAACTTCATCAGAATGCAGTCCTAGAAATCCCAGGTCCACAATAAATGCTTGATTTGTTCGAAAATGTTGTATGTCCAATTAGCTACTTTGGTTAGCGCGTTTGGTAAACAATTCCAAAGTCACAGTGTGTCCACTATAACCTGACAATGTCCAAAAGTTCCGTAACAGTCAGTAGAAACATGTCAAACGATGTACTGAATCAATCTTTAGAATGTTGTTTACATATATCTTGAATAACGTTCCAACCGGAGAATTAGAATGACTTCAGATGACCGGTGGAACGCAGGTCCTTCACCTGTTCAAGCGCTTGGTGAATGCATGGTCAACTCGTGGCAGTGGTGACTTTTCTCTCTCATTCGACCCCCCCCCCCTTCACATTAGTCATCAGACAAAGTTCTATTGACTGTTGACATCTAGTGGAAGAACTCATCCATCTAGAGAACTCATCCATATCTCTGTAATTTCAATAAGAGCTTGGTTGAAAATCTGCCACCCCCAGAAAAAATACAAACAAGAAGTGGAATTTCTCAAGGTTTTGCCTGCAATATGAGTTCTGTTATACTGAGACATAATTCAAACAGTTTTAGAAACTTCAGTGTTTTCTATCCAATACTAATAATAATATGCATATATTAGCAACTGAGGATGAGGAGCTGGCCGTTTACAATGGGCACCTTTTCATCCAAGCTACTCAATACTGCCCCTGCAGCCATAAAAAGTTAAAGCACCTTTTGGCAGCAATTACATCCTCTGGTATTCTTGGGTATGATGCTACATGCTTGGCATACCTGTATTTGGTGATTTTTCTCCCATTCTTCTCTGCAGATCCTCTCAAGGTCTTCTCAGGTTCGATGGGGAGCATCGCTTCACAGCTATTTTCAGGTCTCTCCAGAGATGTTCTTTCGGGTTCAAGTCTGACCTCTGGCTGGGCCACTCAAGGACATTCTGAGACTTGTCCCGAAGCCACTCCTGCGTTGTCTTGGCTGTTTGCTTAGGGTCATTGTCCTGTGGGAAGGTTAGCCTTCGCTCCAGTCTGAGCTCCTGTGTGCTCTGGTGCATGTTTTCATCAAGGATCTCTCTGGACTTTACTCCGTTCATCTTTGCCTCGATCCTCACTAGTGTTTCAGTCCCAGCCGATAAAAAAAAAAAAAGTCCCCCCAGCATGATGCTGCACCACCATGCTTAACCTGGCACCATCCCTACGGTGTTCTCCAGACGTGACGCTTGGTATTCAGTCGAAGTAGTTTGTTTCAATCTTTGTTTCATCAGGCCAGACACTCTTGTTTCTCATGGTCTGAGTCCTTTAGGTACATTTTGGCAGACTCCAAGTGAGCTGTCATCTGCCTTTTTTTACTGAGGCGTGGCTTCCATCTGGGCACTCTACCATAAATTTGATTGGTGGAGTGCTGCGGAGATGGTTGTCCTTCTGGAAGGTTTTTAGATCTCCACAGCTCTGTCAGTGACCATCGGATTCTTGGTCATCTCCCTGACCAAGACTCTTCTCCCTCGATTGCTCAGTTTGTCCGGGCGGCAAGCTCTAAGGAATACTCTTGGGGGTCCATAACTTCTTCCATTTAAGAATGATGAAGGCCACTGTTCTTGGACCTTCAATCCTGCATAAATGTTTTGCAACCCTTCACTTGATCCGTACCTCGGCATATTCCTGTCTTGGCGCTCTACGGACAATTGCTTCGACCTCATGGCTTGGTTTTTGCTCTGACATGTACTGTCAACTGAGGGACCTTTATATAGACAGGTGTGTGCCTTTCCAAATCATGTCCAATCAATTGAATTTACCTCAGGTGGACTCCAATCAAGTTGTAGAAACATCTAAAGGATGATCAATGTAAACAGAGTGCACCTTGAGCTCAATACAAATGCTTATGTAATGCTTATGTAAATAATAGCATTGCTAACTCTACAGGAATGTAGCTATGTCAGGACTGATTGGTTTTTACTTCCATGCCTTGTCTACTCACAGCTTTTCATTGTCTTCCGTCTCTTTAAAAACTTTACCTTTTTATTTTTTCAAATGATTTGTATTTAGGACTAAAATATATTTGTCGAGAGACCTTGTCAGAATAACAGCACATTCGCTGACAGTTAATGACTAACACAAGATATCGTCGGTTGATGCCTCATTTGCCTATTTTAACCAAGGAGTGTTACGTTTACCTTCCCAGCAGCCTGAGGATGAGGCGGACCCAGAGGAGAGGGATCACTTCCTGCAGCAGTTGTATAAGTTCATGGAGGATCGAGGTGAGCCTTCAGCCCTGTCCCATTTATCTTCCTGTGTTTTCCCTGTCTGTCTCAAATAGCACCCTATTTCCTATATAGTGCCCTACTTTTGACCAGGGCCCATTGGTGATCTTTCATGACTTTTACAGCGCACAACACTTTACTGCAAGCGCGCACACACTACCTTACCGGCTCTGGCTCTGAATGCCCCATCCATCCTTCATTTGATTTTACTGCAGTTTTTTTAAATCACACAATGCATCCTTATCAGTCATTCAACGACAACATATGAAATAAGAACGATGTTCCTGTGATTTAGAATGCCCTAGAATGTGCTACTTTTCTTCTCACTGCTCTTCTCCACATCTCCTCCTCAGGGACACCAATTAACAAGCCTCCTGTGCTCGGCTACAAGGATCTGAACCTCTTCAAGCTCTTCAGGCTAGTCTACCAGCAGGGGGGCTGTGACAAAGTGAGTGCATCTCATCTGTACAGCTAACACCCCCCTGCCTCTTTCATCCGAGTTCTCCTCACTGCAGTGGCAGGCAGGCAGACTGTCTGGTCTCATCATCTAATGTGAACAGCCCGTTCTCTCAAGCTTTGTCTCTCCTCTGCCTCTATAAGCAGAATTGCAGCATGTAGCTTTTTAGTGGACTATGAAGGTCATGGATGGGGCTGTCTGGCTGGTGTTCTGCACGTCAGCTATTATGAGGGCATAGAAAACAATAGGCCTGAAATGACTTAACAATTTGGACTGCTTCTCGATCAAGTGATATTGGTAGCATTTTGTCTCACTTTACCTCCCTGTTTGTTTAGTTGAAGATATTCTTGATATAGCGTGGCCTACATTAATGATTATTCATATGTTACGTTGATGGTTGTTATTTGCAGATTGAAAGTGGATCTGTGTGGAAACAAATCTACATGGACCTGGGCATTCCCATCCTAAACTCTGCTGCCTCCTACAATGTGAAGACTGCCTACAGAAAGTAGGTGCTGATTCACTTCACTCAGACTGACAAGCACTCTTTACCAGACACGTCTTTCTTTTGAAGATGAGTCATTTGCGTTGATGTTGAGAAATGCACTCAACGTCTTGGCATGATAAATTGAAACTGTCTTCTAGGACGGATTACTATAAGGCTATATAAATACATTTGATTGATGGATATTTCAGTTTTTTGCACCAAGATTATTTAGAAGTGTGTGGTGAGTGACATTTACTGTGTGTGTGTAGGTACCTGTATGGCTTTGAGGAGTACTGCCGCTCAGCCTGCATTGTGTTCAGGACCATCCACCACAACGAGGCTCGTCCAGTGCCCCAGCCCTCCCAGTCAGAGCAGAAGGCTGCCCAGGTCCCTGAGGTGAAGGTGAAGGACAAAGATAAGGTTGGCAAGGGCCCAACACCACCCGTCCAGAATGAGTCTGCTGCAGCCACAGAGGACAAGCCTTCCCAGGAGGAGGCTGAGTCGGGGAGTGAGAGCGACAAAGAGAGCCACAAAGATATCGCCTCTCCCAGGGTTAGGAGTTCTCAAAAGCAACTTTTGTCCTTTGTGCTGATTTACTTTTTCGAACTCTTAGATTTCCTCCCAATTCGCCTTCTCAAAATGAATTGAACTGGGGTTCATCCCCTCTGATCTTTTCATCCAATGCGTTTTGAGGAGAAAGTGTGAAAGCGCTGTACTATATAGTTTTTTCCCCCTGAGTTCCAGACACTAATCTCTTCTCTATCCTTTCCCTCAGGGGAGGAGACGGTGCACTGTGACCCCGGTCAAAGCTGAGGTGAAGGAGCCTGTCAAGCTGGAGAAGATCAAAGAGCAGGAGCCAAGTGGTCTGGGTGTGGGCGAGACCAGCGGAGAGGAGACGGGTGGTCAAAAAGAGAGCAGCAGGTCAGACGGAGGGGACACCCAGGGGAATGGATGCAGCCGACTTTTGGAGGAGTCCGATAAAGAGTCTGAGGACGAAGGGGAGGATGAGGACGGCGAGAGGAGAGTTGGAGAAGGGTACAGTTAAATGTTAATGAAACATAACAGTGTAATATTAAAAACTTCTTAGGGATAGGGACACCAGTCGACAACGTCTGGTGAAATTGGAGGGCGTGCAATTCAAATAAATAATATTAAACATTCATGAACATAAGTATCTTATATCATTTAAAAACTTACATTCTTGCTAATCTAACTGAATTGTCCGATTTACAATAGGCTTTACAGCGAAAGCATACCATGTCTGATGACGGCGCCCCACATCAACATATTTTTCAACCAGCACAGGCTTCACAAAATCACAAATGGCGATTAAATAAATCACTTACTTTTGAAGATCTTCCTCTGTTTGCAATCCCAAGGTTCCCAGCTACAACATGAATGGTCGTTTTGTTAGATAAAATCCTTCTGTCTTCCAAAAGTCAGTTTAGTTGGCACCATCGATTTCAGTAATCTACTCGTTCAACATGCAGACAAAGGAGTCGAAAAATCTACCGCTAAACTTAGTCCAAACAAGTCAAACAACGTTTTTACACAATCCTCAGGTACCCTAAAATGTAAATGAACTATAATATTTCATACGGAAAGTAGTATGTTCAATAGAAAAGTAAAATTAGTAAGCGCACGCCCTCTTCCTCTCCTCGCGTGCCGAAAGACTGATATTGTTCCGGTGCTCTCTTCACAAAAACTCAAAATTCTTGCTCGCTTTTCAATAAACGAGCCTGAAACCTTGAATGAAGACTGTTGACATCTAGTGGAAGCCATATGCATTGAAATTTGGGAGCCGGAATTACATAGGACCTTTTGCTTTCCATTGTAAGCGCCTTGGACCTCAAACCAAGCAGAACTTATTTTTTTCCCTTGTGGTTTTCGTCTGCCATGTCAATTCTGTTATAGTCTGAGACATTATTTTAATATTTTTAGAAACAGCTCATTTCTTTTGCTGTAGTGTGCAGAGCTCACTGTATTCACTAAGATGCAAACTGTTTGAAACCGGGAGAGAAGACCTAGCTTAAAACCTGTTAGGGATGTTGCGAATTTTCGCAGCTTTTTGTTAAAAATCGCGCAACATTTCAAAGTCCTGCTACTCATGCCAGGAATATAGTATATGCATATAAGTATGTGTGTATAGACAACACACTGAAGTCTCTAAAACTGGTTAAATTGTGTCTAACAGAACGTGTTTAGGAGTAAAAATCCCAGGGAAAACTGTTCACCAAAAACAAAAACAAAAATATTAATCCGCCAGTCAATGTATTGTCTAAGGCGATAGAAAATAGATGAGGTTCCCATTACAATGCCTACAGCTTCCACACGATGTCGCCAGTACTGGCATTTCATGGCTGGTTTATCTTTGGTGAGATGATGTATAGACACTTCCTGTCTTGGGGCGCACCGGAGGAAGTTATGAAAGTGGAAAAATGGACGATGATTTCAAGACTTGCTGCTATCGAATACAGATCGACCCGTGATCAATTTGATCAATTATTGACGTTTATTAATACCTAAAGTTGGTTTACAAAAGTAGTTTGAAGTGATTTGTAAAAGTTTATAGGCAGCGTAGCCTAGTGGTTAGAGCGTTGGACTAGTAACCGGAAGGTTGCGAGTTCAAACCCCCGAGCTGACAAGGTACAAATCTGTCGTTCTGCCCCTGAACAGGCAGTTAACCCACTGTTCCCTGGCCGTCATTGAAAATAAGAATGTGTTCTTAACTGACTTGCCTGGTTAAATAAAGGTAAAATAAAATAGGCAACTTTTTTAATTTTAAGTGACTTTGCCTCTTGTAAAGGTGAATTTTCCTGGATCAGACCGGCCTTCATAAAATGACATTTTGGCTATACAATGACGGATTTAATCGGGAAAAAGACCCAATTGTGATGTTTATGGGACATATAGGAGTGCCAACAAAGAAGCTTGTCAAAGGTAATGAATGTTTTATATTTCATTTCTGCGTATTGTGTAGCGCCGGCTACTGCAAAATCTTTTGTTTAGGTCTCGTTCAGGTATTCAGGGTGCATGCTATCAGATAATAGCTTCTCATGCTTTCGCCGAAAAGCATTTTACAAATCTGACATGTTGGCTAGATTCACAACGATTGTAGCTTTAATTGAGTATCTTGCGTGTGTGTTTTAATGAAAGTTTGCATTTTATCGCTCTGAAATTTCAGCTGATTTGGTTCCTGTGCAGGAACCAACATCCCTAACAGGTTTTACCCAATAAGAAACTCACATTTTTGTTGCAAAACATTTTGCTACAGTGTGAACTAATGAATGAGTCTCATTTCTATCATGTGAAATTGGAGTAGTGCCAGGTAGTACTGGCTGAAAGCTTCTTCACTGCGTTTGAGAGCCTCGTTGTGATGGCTCTACGTGGGGCCCAAGGTTCTTTTGTGACATTACTGCAGGATGCTTTTGTTTGATCACAGAAAAGGAGTCTGTAGAGAACCTTTGAGTAGCCTGGCCTACCAGGGTAAAGCAAATGTGTCCTGCCCAGAGTTTTGATGAAAATTAGCGTTTGCGTCTTTATGAACAGAGTTCTGTCAAGCTGTCAGCTGCTCCAACTACAGTGCCTTTAGAAAGTATTCACACCCCTTGACATTTTCCAAATTTTGTGTTAGAACCATAATTTTAAAAAGGATTCATTGTAGATTGCTGATGCTTAAAGTTTAAAAACAATCTGAGCAGCTAACCGATCGCTGCAGCTGTACATAGTCAATCTGTAAATAGCCCACCCAATCTACCTACCTCGTCCCCATATTGTTTGTATTTACTTTGCTGCTCTTTTGCACACCAGTATCACTAAAACACCATCATCTGCTCATCTATCACTCCAGTGTTTTAATCTGCTAAATTGTAATTCCTTTGCTACTATGGGCTATTTATTGCCATACCTCCTGATGTCATTTGCACAAACTGTGTATAGACTTTATTTTTTTCCTATTGTGGTATTGACAATACGTACGCTTGTTTAGTCTGTGTAACTCTGTTGTTTCTGTCACACTGCTTTGTTTTATCTTGGCCAGGTCGCAGTTGTAAATAAGAACTTGTTCTCAACTAGCCTACCTGGTTAAATAAAGGTGAAATAAAATAATAAAATGAAAAAACTGAGGATGGATCAACAACATTGTAGGTACTCCACAATACGAACCTAATTGACAGGTAAAAGCAGGAAGCCTGTGCAGATGTTCCAAAACATGCATCCTGTTTGCAATAAGTAATACTGCAAACCAATTAACTTTTTGTCCTGAATACAAAGTGTTTTGTTTGGGGCAAATCTAATTCAACACATTACTGAGTACCACTCTCTATATTTTCAAGCAGAGTGTTGGCTGCATCATGTTATTTGGTATGCTTGAAATTGTTAACAACTGGGGAGTTTTTCAGGATAAAAATATATAAACCGTATGGCTCTAAGCACAGGTCAAATCCTAGAGGAAAACCTGGTTCAGTCGGCTTTCTTCTAGACACTGGTAAATAAATTCCCCTTTCAGCAGAACAATAACCTAAAACACAAGGTCACCCACCTTACCAAAAAGACTGAATGTTCCTGAGTGGCCATGGAACAGTTTTGATTTAAATCTACTTCAAATCTATGACAAGACCTGAAATGGTTGTCTAGCAAAGATCAACAACCAATTTGAGAGAGCTTGATGCATTTTGAAAAGAAAAATGGGCAAATGTTGCACAATCCAGGTGTTGAAAGCGCTTAGACTTACCCAGACACTCACAGCTGTGCTTTTACTAAGTAATGACTTGGGTGTGAATACTTCTGTAAATGAGATTTTATTTTCAATAAACATTTAAACAATGTTTTCACTTTTATGGGGTATTGTGTGTCGATGGGTGATAAATACATTTAATACATGTTGGATTCAGGCTGTAACACTGGAATCAGTCAAGGGGTATGAATATTTTCTGAAGCTTTGGACCAGTGTTAATGGTGATAGTAACCTGCTTTTGGAGGCTAGCTAACAACGGCTTTTTTTTACACAATTTACACAATCACCTTTTTGATTCAAGTTATGATTAGGGATAGTTTAGGCAAGGGTGTGCAGCTAAAGATAAGCAGCTAGCTTTATTTTTGTGAATGGGCACCGTAAGTAAGCATGGGTTGCGTTACTAAACATTTTAAAAGGGTATTTGGGACAACTTTTCTGTTGCCTGGCTACCCATCCACATTGCTCAGGACCAAACGCCTGGCCCACTAATGTTCTTTCTCTACAGTGAGTCTGGGGAGTGTTCAGCAGGACGGAACATTTTAGATCAAACATGCCTCTGACATGTACAATAAGGAATCACATTGGCTCTATTCATGGCATTTCTATATGCAACATTCGAGATTGTTGGTCAACTGAACAAGGCCCTGGATTTTCCTCCCTCCCTGACGTCTTCTGGAATGCTAACACATTCTGACCGTTTTGATTGGTCCTAGAAACTGATCGGTATGGCCAGAGCCGTCCTACAAAATTATGTCATCAACGTTGATACTCTGTTTGGTTAACCACTTGCTCCTACCTGGCACGCAGGCGTCCCATCTAGAGCTCTGGAAATGCAAATGCACTACGCTAAATGCTAATAGTATTAGTTAAAACTCAAACGTTCATTAAAATACACATGCAGGGTATTGAATTAAAGCTACACTCGTTGTGAATCCAGGCAACAAGTCAGATTTTTAAAATGCTTTTCGGCGAAAGCATGAGAAGCTATTATCTGATAGCATGTAACACCACAAAAGACCCGCAGGGGACGTAAACAAAATAATTAGCATATTCGGTGCTACACAAACCGCACAATAAAATATAAAACATTCATTACCTTTGACCATCTTCTTTGTTGGCACTCCTAGATGTCCAATAATCACTATTGGGTCTTTTTTTCGATTAAATCGGTCCATATATAGCCTAGATATCGTTCTATGTAGACTGTATGATAAACGGGGAAAAAAAGAGCGTTTCATAACGTAACGTCATTTTTTAAAATTCAAAAAGTCGACGATAAACTTTCACAAAACACTTCGAAATACTTTTGTAATGCAACTTTAGGTATTAGTACCTGTTAATAAGCGATAAAATTCATCAGGAGGCGATGTAACTTCTATAGGTGTCGTCTGAAAAAAAACATGGCCGAGAGAGCTCGACCAAAACATCCGGTCGGAGAACGGAGGGAAGGAGTTCCCTTGAACCGGTTAGACGAAGAATCAATTGCGAATCAAATGACAAGACTCTAGACAACGTGTGGTAGCTGTAGGCGCTGAAACCTCGGTCTCATGTAATTTGGTTCACTTTGAACAATTCCTGGAAGTAAGCACAAGGATATTTATTTCCATTTTCAGTGATCAGGTTTTCCTGCGCTATTCGATGAAACTCACGCTCTGTTAAAGTCACAGCCGTGATTTAACCAGTTTTAGAAACGTCAGAGTGTTTGCTATCCACACATACTAACAATATGCATATACTATATTCCTGACATGAGTAGCAGGGCGCTGAAATGTTGCACGATTTTTAACAGAATGTTCGAAAAAGTAGAGGGTCGACTTAACAGGTTAATCCCTGTTGAATTGGTTTTGTTCGTCACTTATTTTGACGTCACACAAACAAATTCTAGGATGTCAGTTTCAGACAAGGAACAGACAGTGATCGTCGATAGAGCAGCGGAACTAAATTCAGGATCATGCGTCGTCAGGCTAAGCTTTTCTGTGCATAGGTTTTTCCTTTGGCCCTGTTTTGATCTATGTCTCTCTACAGGGCTGAGGATGAGGACTCAGAAGACTCTGTGACCGGGACTAAGGTGAAGGTAAAGTACGGCCGAGGGAAGACCCAGAAGATATACGAGGCCAATATCAAGAAAACTGAGAACGATGATGCCGGAGATGTCCTCTACCTTGTACACTACTATGGCTGGAACGTCAGGTAACCCATGGACACATACTTCCGTTCTCACCCACCTGAAAGAGATGATGGGGATTTGTGTTTTTATAATTTGTTGTCTTGATCATGGCAGTATTTTCGGTATTAGCGTTCCGCCTTTCTCTATTTCTCTGTTTTTGAAGTTACTATGACATTCAATGTCGTGCAAGGATTTTCCTGCCATAGCAACCCTTCGGCGGGCTGCTTAAGCGTTTTTTTGTGTGACGCTTAACCTGTAGTGACACCCCATCCCGTGAACGGGGCCGTTGTCATCATCTGACACTAATTAGCATAACGCAACAGACATAAATATTCCTAGAAAATATTCCTATTCGTGACAATCACAAGTGAAATATATTGGAACACAGCTTAGCCCTTTGTTAATCACCCTGTCATCTCAGATTTTCAAAATATGCTTTACAGCCAACGCTAGACAAGCATTTGTGTAAGTTTATCATAGCCTAGCATAGCATTGTGCCTTGCTAGCAGCAGGCAACCTGGTCACGGAAATCAGAAAGACAATCAAATTAAATTGTTTACCTTTGAACTTCGGATGTTTTCAGTCACGAGACTCCCAGGTAGACAGCCAAAGTTCATTTTTCCCCAAAATATTATTTTTGTAGGCGAAATAGCTCCATTTGTTTTTCACATTTGGCTGAAAAATCGCCCGAAATTGCGGTCACCACAACACCGAAAAATATTCCAAATTAGCTCCATAATATCGACAGAAACATGGCAAACGTTGTTTAGAATCCATCCTCAAGGTGTTTTTCTAATATCTATTCGATAATATATCCGTTGGGACAATTCGTTTTTCACTAGGACCGATTGGAATAATGGCTACCTCCTGTATTTTACGCAAGAATCTCTCTCGGAGCCACCATGTGACCACTTACGCAATGTGGCCGCCTATGGATATTCTTCAACAGAAATGCGTAAAACTACGTCACAATGCTGTAGACACCTTGGGGAATACGTAGAAAGCGTAAGCTCGTTGATGGTACATTCATTGGAACGCAGCGCTTCCAAAACCTGGGGCACTTCCGGATTGGATTTTTCTCAGGCTTTCGCCTGCAACATCAGTTCTGTTATACTCACAGACAATAGCTTTACAGTTTTGGAAACGTTAGTGTTTTCTATCCAAAGCTGTCAATTATATGCATATTCTAGCATCTTTTCCTGACAAAATATCCTGTTTAAAATGGGAATGTTTTTTCCCCAAAAATGAAAATACTGCCCCCTAACACCAAGAGGTTAAATCTTTTAAATCTATCTCTAATGTTTATGGGTTAATTTCACACCTCTATAGGTATGAGTGAGTCTAGCTATAATGTTTATGGGTTAATTTCCCCTCTATAGGTATGAGTGAGTCTAGCTATAATGTTTATGGTTTTATTTCCCCTCTATAGGTATGAGTGAGTCTAGTTATAATGTTTATGGTTTCATTTGTCTTCTATAGGTATGATGAGTGGGTCAAAGCAGATCGGATCATCTGGCCTGTCGACAAGGGCGGAACAAAAAATAAACAGAAAAAGAAAGTCATGAACAAAGAGGATGGAGAGAAGGACAAGCAGGGGAAGCTGGGTGGGTTGAGAGGTCGCCCTCTTCTCAGAACCACTCCCCCCAGTGCCAACCGCAGCGTCTCCAAGACCCCCAGCCGTGAGGGGCGCTCCAGCAGCAAGAGCAAATCTGACACATCACCCCTGCCCAATGGAGAGGGTACGAGACCTGTACCTAAACCAGCATGTAACGTGTCTCCACCCCGATACTGAACCATGGCTTTCTTTTCTCCTCACCTTAATCTGCACCTATTATCAATCATTACAACTTTATTTATTAAATTTGTCTGTGAACAGGTACCCCTCGCCGACGCACAAGAAGAACCTCTGGGATGTATGACTCGGACAGGGATGCCAACTCCAATGGTAGGTACATACCTCGAAATGCAGAGGCAGTATAGTGTAGTCACTACTTTATTTATGAGAACTATGATAGTTGACATTTAAGGAATATTAGAGGGTGTTTCTGGCCAAGTGAGGTGGGTTTTACCAGACACTTGATTAAACCTAGTCCTGGACTAAAGTAGCCCTTTCAGTGGATATTATGCATTGGGCTTGATTTTGAGTCCAGGACTATACTTAATCTGTGTCTGGGGAAACTGCGCCTTGGTGTTGGAAGTAATGGTTAATTTATCGATTCAAGCCGGGACTTTTGATGGATGGAAGCTAACCATTTATGTGCCCCTTCTACTTCTTTTAGATGAGTCTGGGAATTCGTCCGAGGACAGTGAGTCAGAGGAATCGCCGGAGAAGAAGCCTGCATGGGCGGAGAGAACGGACCCCGCCACGGCCCGTAAACAGGAAGAGGAGGAGGACCTGAGGGTGGAGAGAGGAAGAGCAGAGGCAGTGGCCGCCGCAGCAGCCCAGGCAGCAGCAGCAGCACAGCTCCAGCCCCCTAGCAGCCCTAAGGAGAAGGAGCAGCAGCAGGAGGACAAACTCCCTGAGAGGGAGCCTGAGAAAGAGGAGGCTGAGGAGCAGCCCCAGACGCCTCCCATGACCCCTGAACCCGACAGACCCAAAGAGGAAGACCCCCCTAACCTGAAATCCCCCAGACCTAAAGCATCACGTAGAAGTAACGTTAGAGAGCCCGAGAGGAACACCAACATCACTGGCTCTGAGATACCCACCACTCCCAACCACACTGAGACGGAGTCGTTCCCCAGCCCATGCCCCCTAAAGAGGCAGGATGAGCCCATGGTGGTGCTTCACTGTCTCCCTGCTGAGCACCTCCCCAGCATGCCTGACCTCCCCATCATGGACTCCGACACAGACTCCGCCCCGGAGGAGGAGATCTGCAGGGAGGAGCGAGGCGTGGCCAAGCGTAAAGCCACCGACCACAGGACGCCGGACAAGAAGGTGCGTCTAGACTGGAGGGAGAATACTGCCAGAGTGGCATCGCCGGGCGCGAGGCCCCATGACTCGCCGGGCGCGAGGCCCCATGACTCGCCGGGCGCGAGGCCCCATGACTCGCCGGGCGCGAGGCCCCATGACTCGCCGGGCGCGAGGCCCCATGACTCGCCGGGCGCGAGGCCCCATGACTCGCCGGGCGCGAGGCCCCATGACTCGCCGGGCGCGAGGCCCCATGACTCGCCGGGCGCGAGGCCCCATGACTCGCCGGGCGCGAGGCCCCATGACTCGCCGGGCGCGAGGCCCCATGACTCGCCGGGCGCGAGGCCCCATGACTCGCCGGGCGCGAGGCCCCATGACTCGCCGGGCGCGAGGCCCCATGACTCGCCGGGCGCGAGGCCCACGACTCCAGAGCGGAGGCTGGAGTCGGGGGGACTGAAAGAAGATGAGTGTCTGAAGCCAGCGAAGGGTGAAACAGAACCGGAGGTTAAAACAGAGATGCCTGCCCTCACTCCGGAGGTGCGGTGTCGAGGTCCAGGAGAGGGAGGTGTTGCAGGAGGTCAGCCCAGGTCAGAGCAGCCAGACTATGGGGCAGAGGAGGAGCTGATGCCCCAGATAGGGCCTGAGGCTCTGGTCTGCCACGAGGTGGATTTGGACGACCTGGATGAGAAGGACAAGACCTCAGCAGAAGACCTCCTAATGATGATGAGCCAAGGGAAGGTCCATGCTCCCCCTCCATCCAATGCCTCCTCCCACCACCCCCAGACCCACAACAACCCTCCTCCATCCTCTGGTGGAGCTGCTCCTTCACAAGTCTTTTCCCCCACCTCGGCTCCTAGCCCTGATGAGTCTATAAGCACCAAGAGTGAGAGCGACGTCACCATCGAGGTTGACAGTGTAGCTGGGGAGTCTCAGGAGGGGCTCGGTGATAATGAGTCGGCCAACTCCAACTGCTTTGAAGCCAACACCAGCTCTAGCAACTCCAGCATGTCACTACAGGAGAGAGACACCAAGGACAGAGGTAGGTCTCACACGGACTGGCATAGAATAGGCTATATCCATTTAGACTTGCGTTGGGCCAGTAACCGAAAGGTCACTGGTTCGAATTCCTAAGCCAACTAGGCAAAATCTCTGTACCCTTGAGCAAGGCATTTAACAATTTAACTGGTCCTGTAAGTCGCTCTGGATAAGAACGTCTGCTAAATGTTTCAAATGTACACTACCGTTCAAAGGTTTGGGGTCACTTAGAAATGTCCTTGTTTTTGAAAGAAAAGCACTATTTTTGTCCATTTAAAATAACATCGAATTGATCAGAAATACAGTGTCGACATCATTAATGTTGTAAATTACTATTGTAGCTGGAAACGGCTGATTTTTAATGGAATATCTATATAGACCTATTATCAGCAACCATCACTCCTGTGTTCCAGTGGCACATTGTTAGCTAATCCAAGATAAGAATTTTAAAAGGTAAATTGATAATTAGAAAACCCTTTAGCACAGCTGAAAACTGTTCTGATTTAAAGAAGCAATAAAACTGGCCTTCTTTAGTTGAGTTGAGTATCTGGAGCATCAGCATTTGTGGGTTCGATTACAGGCTAAAAATGGCCAGAAACAAAGCTCTTCTGAAACTCATCAGTCTATTCTTGTTCTGAGAACTGACGGTTATTCCATGTGGGGAATTGCCAAGAAACTGAAGATCTCGTACAACGCTGTGTACTACTCAATTTACAGAACAGAGCAAACTGGCTCTAACCAGAATAGAAAGAGTGGGAGGCCCCGGTGCACAACTGAGCAAGAGGACAAGTACATTAGTGTGTAGTTTGAGAAACAGACTCCTCACAAATCCTCAACTGGCAGCTTCATTATGTAGTACCCGCAAAAAAACATCTCAACGTCAACAGTGAAGAGGCGATTCCGGGATGCTGGCCTTCTAGGCAGAGTTCCTCTGTCCAGTGTCTGTGTTCTTTCGCCCATCTTAATCTTTTTAACATTTTTATTATTGGTCAGTCTGAGATATGGCTTTTTCTTTGCAACTCTGTCTAGCAGGCCAGCATCCTGGAGTCGCCTCTTCACTGTTGACGTTGAGACTGGTGTTTTGCCTGTACTATTTAATGAAGCTGCCAGTTGAGGAATTCTGTGGAGGGAGTAGTACACAGCCTTGTATCAGATCTCCAGTTTCTTGGCAATTTCTCGCATGGAATAGCCTTAATTTCTCAGAACAAGAATAGACTGACCAGTTTCAGAAGTAAGTTATTTGTTTCTGTCCATTGTGGGCCTGTAATCGAACCCACAAATGCTGATGCTCCCAATACTCAACTAGTCTAAAGAAGGCCAGTTTTATTGCTGCTTTAACCAGAACAACAATTTTAAGATGTGCTAACATAATTGAAAAAGGGTTTTTTAATGCTCAATTAGCCTTTTTAAACTGATAAACTTGGATTAGCTGACACAACATGCCATTGGAACACAGGAGTGATGGTTGCAGATAATGGGCCTCTGTACGCCTATGTAGATAATCCATAAATATGCCTTTTCCAGCTACAATAGTCATTAACAACATTAACAATGTTTACACTGTATTTCTGATCAATTTGTTGTTATTTTAATGGACAATAATGTGCTTCCCTTTCAAAAACAAGAACGTTTCTAAGTGACCCTAAACTTTTGAACGGCAGTGTAAATGTAAAAATGTGTCTTGCGAACAGTTCCCTCACATGTTCGTTTTTATACATATTTTGCTCATTGCAAATAAGGTTTTAGTTGTACACTCATGGGGAAACGTCTGTCTTCTGAAATGAAAATACTCAATGTTCTCCCTTTTATGATTAGGTCAGAAAAGGTTGATGGACTGCAATATGAGTTGTTCTGCAAAGAAGCAGAAGCGCAACCAGAAACGGCCAAGCACTACGTCCAAAATGGAGAAGAATGGAGCAGGTAAGTCGCATGGTTTGATAAAGTAATGCACCTATATGACATTTTTGGCCAATACTGATATCCAATATTTTCCTTGCCAAAGAAAATGATACCGATAACCCATATTTATAATTTAAGCATTCTAGTACAGTTATATAGTTAAAACACACACATGAACGCAGCGGTCTAAGGCACTGCATCTCCGGCATCCTGTATCACATCCGGTCGTGATTGGGAGTCCCATAGGGCGGCACACAATTGGCCCAGCGTCGTCCAAGTTTGGCCAGGGTAGGCCATCATTGTAAATAAGAATTTGTTCTTAACTGACTAGTCTAGTTAAATAAAGGTTACACACACACCACACTGTCCCTGTGTCCGTTACCATCTTGTCCAGCTGTAACTGAAACATTTAATGTAAACCCTGTTTCTTATCTGCATCGAAATAGCAGTCCTTTTACATAGCATCGAGCATGGTGGCGACACTGTAAAGAGAGTGCCACCGAATCGCTTGTTCACAGCCTGTGTTGCCAGTTTTGTTGAGCAGGTGTTTCAAAGCCATGACAGAGGGTATCACATCTGCTGCAGACGAAGTTGATGAGCTTATTTCTCCAGTCAGTTGTTCGAATGGAGCTAGGAATGTGTTAATGTTTCCAAGTATCAAACTTGTTCTCAAATGCCATTGAAATGGCAGCAGTGGTATGACAACCAGCACATTCATGAGCATGAAATACGACTTTCCTCAGTACGAAATCCTCGACGACCCACTGTGCTGTCAGACTCTGCATGCTTATGGGGATGATATCGCTGGTCCAAAAGTCAGTCGTGAAGCTAATAGCAGTGACGCTATTACTATGTAACTCCAGTAGGGCAATATATGAAAAATAGCACACTTGGTAACGCTAGTGTGTACCGGTGTTCGAAAAGTCGTGAAAGCGAACATCAGCCACGACAGAGAACGGTTGATTGTCAAGGGCAATGAATCCCATTATCTTGGCGTTAATTGATTTCACCTTTTGCATTGTCTCGCTGAAATGATCTTACTCTTTCAAATGACTGCTCGACTTGTTGACTGCTCGATCTACACAGCAGACGTTGTGGGTTAGGTTAGGAATGCTGTGTTGCGCAACATTTTACGTGGTGTCATTACTTTATGTACCTACGTAGTGTAGGTATGCACGTCAGCTTTGACATCGGTTTTGCACATCTGTGTTTAACTAGACATCGAGCCTATGTTGACATTTTTGGCTAATATCGTCCGATTCTGATATTTTCACAAATATATATATCCCTAGTTTGATTCCATTAATGACAGGCCGTCGTTTGGCATCCATATCCTGCCCTACTTCGACTCACCTAAAATAAACGTTAATGGTTGAATCATTCTTGACTGTAAGGTGATTTATGGGTTCAATTAAATGATTTAAAACGTGTGTCCAGAGTACAGCAGTGACAGTGAGGACCTGGCTGTTATGGACCCCTCCTGTAAGATGACTCCAGTGAAACACTCGATGTCTAAAGGAAGCCTGAAGTTGGTCTCTCCTAACAGTAAGGAGTTAGAGAAGGACAAGCACAAACACAAGCAGTCCTCCTTCCCCTCCCCTCGCACATACAAGTGGACCTTCCAGCTCAGTAAGTAGAACTTACCACATCACTAATCTGGGGTGTACTCACTATACAACCAAACACGGAGGGACCTACCTGAATTTATCCAATAGAAACTGTTTTTATTAATGATTACATCCCTGTTTATCACACTGAGCTCAGGTGTTGAAGATTAGCAATAGCATCCGGTTTCCCAGACAGACTAAGCCTAGTCCTGGACAAAAAATTTAGATTCTCCATTGTTTGTTATAACTAGGCTTAATCTGTGTCCGGGAAACCGTCCCTGGGGTTTGGATTTTAGCTTACATTCTGTGAATATTCTTAAATGTAATATTATATTTACTGTGGTAAATGAAATGGCTTCGAAAGCATGCATAGCTTTATAGCTGAATGGTCAAAGTATGTACAGTTGAAGTCTGAAGTTTACATACACTTCGGTTGTAGTCATTAACTCGTTTCTTAACAAATTTCTTAACAACTATAGTTTTGGCAGTTGGTAAGGACATCTACTTTGTGCATGACGCAAGTAATTTTTCCAACAATTGTTTACAGGCAGATTATTTCACTGATAATTCACTGTATCACAATTCCAGTGGGTCACAAGTTGACTGCCTTTAAACAGCTTGGAAAATTCCAGAAATGATGTCATAGCCTATCAGAAGCTTCTAAAGCCAATTCACATTCATTTGAGTCAATTTGAGGTGTACCTGTGGATATATTTCAAGGCCTACCTTCAAACTCGCTGCCCCTTTGCTTGACATCATGGAAAAAAGACCTCCGAAAAAAAATAGTAGACCTCCACAAGTCTGGTTCATCCTTGGGAGCAATTTCCGAATGCCTGAAGGTACCACGTTCATCGGTACAAACAATAGTACGCAAGTATAAACACCATGGGACCACGCAGCTGTCATACCGCTCAGGAAGGAGACGCGTTCTGTCTCCTAGAGATGAATGTACTTTGGTGCGAAAAGTGCAAATCAATCCCAGAACAACAGCAAAGGACCTTGTGAAGTTACTGGAGGAAACGTGTACAAAAGTAACTCTATCCACAGTAAAACCAGTCCTATATCATAACCTGAAAGGCCGCTCAGCAAGGAAGAAGCCACTGCTCCAAAGCCACTACGGTTTGTAACTGCACATGGGGACAAAGACTATACTTTCTGGAGCAATGTCCTCTGGTCTGATGAAACAAAAATAGAACTGTTTGGCCATAATGACCATCGTTATGTTTTGATGAAAAGGGGGAAGCTTGCAAGCACGGGGTGGCAGTATCATGTTGTGGGGGTGCTTTGCTGCAGGAGGGACTGGTGCACTTCACAAAATAGATGGCATCATCAGGCAGGACAATTGTGGATATATTGAAGCAACATCTCAAGATATCAGTCAGGAAGTTAAAGCTTGGTTGCAAATGGGTCTTCCAAATGGACAATGACCCCAAGCATACTTCCAAAGTTGTGGCAAAATGGCTTCTGGACAACAAAGTCAAAGTATTGGAGTGGCCATCACAAAGCCCTGACTTCAATCCCATAGAAAATGTGTGGATTTGTGGGCAGAACTGAAAAAGTGTGTGCGAAGGAGGCCTACAAACCTGACTCGGTTACACCAGCTCTGTCAGGAGGAATGGTCCAAAATTCACCCAACTTATTGTGGGAAGCTTGTGGAAGGCTACCCAAAATTGTTGACCCAAGTTAAACAATTTAAAGGCAATGCTACCAAACACTCAGTATGTAAACTTCTTACCAACTGGGAATGTGATGAAAGAAATAAAAGCTGAAATAAATCATTCTCTCCTCTATTATTCTGACATTTCACATTCTTAAAACAAAGTGGTGATCCTAAGACACTTTCACCTTTTCAATTTTTACTAGGTTTAAATGTCAGGAATTGTGTAACACTGAGTTTAAATGTATTTGGTTAAGGTGTATGTAAACCTTCCAACTTCAACTGTATTTGTTCAGATGGTCTCAGACGATTACAATAAGAACCTTTGTGTCTCTGAGCAGATGAACTGGACAGCATGACAAGTGCTGAGAGGATTTCCTTCTTACAAGACAAACTACAGGATATAAGGAAGTATTACATGTCACTCAAGTCTGAAGTGGCCTCCATAGACAGGAGGCGGAAGAGGTTAAAGAAGAAAGAAAGAGAAGGTAGGATGGCTTCTCCTGTTCCATCCCAACTCGGACTCAATGTTAGTCTTGTCCTCAGTCATGTTCCAGAGCAAACTGCTTGAATAGCTTTGTATTTAAATGCTTTTGTTTTTGAATGATTCCTTAATCAAATTTTGACAAGCACTTCAAAGTATTAGTGTGCTTACAGCGGTCTAACCTGCTCTCTTCCCCCTCCATTGTAATGGTATGCTTTGTTTCCATAGTCTCTTTGCTCACCACAATATTGTGCAGAGTATGAAAGGTGGATACGGCTGTCTAACCTGCTCTCTCCCTCTCGCTCCCAGTGTCCCACACCACAGCTTCAACATCGTCTGGCTCGTCAGACACTGGGATGAGCCCCTCCTCCGCCTCACCGACTCAGAACACTGTGGCTGTCGAGTGCAGGTGATGACACGCCTTCTCCCCCACGGTTCCCATGACGACTACCCTTTCCCACCATACCGCTGTCTCCCTGGAGACACGGTTGTGTCCGAAATGGCACCCTATTCCCTTTAAAGTGCAAATCTTTTGACCAGAAGCCAGTGTTAAATGACCAGAGGCCCTGGTCAAAAGTAGTCCACTATATAGGGCATAGAGGTGCCATTTCAGACATACCCACGTACTGACACACCAGAGCCAGCGGCCAAAAGCACTCGACTGCCCCCCTCTGTCTCCTTTCATCCCCCCATCCCTCCTACCGCATCCCATCCACCACTTGGCCACTCCCACTTCTTGCACTTCCCTGCCTTGTAGATATTGTGGTCCACCTACTATAGTGTTGTCAGGAAATGGATTCTACGTGAGTTGAATGTAAAGGAAACCACAAACCCCAGATACTCCTAGCCAAACCCCTTCACTCTCCATCCTTGAACAGTCCATGGCACTTTTCTTCTTCTTACTCTGTCAGAAACAGATATAACCTCCTCTGGTTCCTCAAACAGGAGCAATCTAGATTCAGTAATGAATCAATGATGTCTATCAGCAGAACCAGACATACACAATGTATGTAATCTACAATGTAAAGGGTCCCTACCCATGTTAATAATGGTCACTTAACCACCATGTTAATAATGGTCACTTAACCACCTTGGACATTGTTTGCAAAAAGGTCAATTATGTTCGCTTGCTCCATCAGAACTGCCAAAGTACACGTGTTACAGCAGATTGTCCTATTTTGGAAAAGTGGGACAAATTCAATTGCAAAAGGGAATGTAGTTTACTGAAAACTGCAGCCGTTGTCTTCCATTTATTGCAGTGTGTCATCACAGATTAATTATGAAAACTATTTTTGGGTCTCTTTTTAAGAAAAGTAATTAAAAAAAATATTAGAAAAAGGTTTATTACAGTGGAACACAGGAGAATGTTTTCAGTGGACTAATTTCCTTTGCGAGTGTATTGTCTTTTTATATGTAATTGCAGAGTTTTTATTTTAGTATGGAAAATTTCAAAAAGTATATATCACAACAGTGAAGTTATTTAATGAAAGATTTCTAGCCCTGAAATTTTGTGTAAAAAAAGGTTTCTTGCATTGTTAAATATATTTATTCTGTCAGTGGACACATTTTAGTATTTTTTACAATATATAGACACGAACCTTCCACAGTTTGGACAATGGGAAATTCTGATATTGAAAGAATGTTGTGTGCTCATCTAAAAGCAGACTTTGACTGTGATGTTTCAATTGGGTAGCTACTGTGCAGTACATGTTTCCCCTATTTTCAACAGGGCCCTCAACTTTCTCAACATGTTTTTTTTTCCCTAGATGGTTTTTGGGGAACACCATAATTTGGTGGCTTTCACTTTGTTTCTTGGTACTTGTATTTGTTATAATTTAAAACAACTATTCTTATTTTGACATGAGTTCTGACCAATAAATAAAAGTTGCTTAAGGAATATGTATGTGAAGCCCAGAGGTTTCTTATGATTGTTTTTGTATATAGATCTTCCAAAACCATGAATTTGAAAAATACATTTGACAAACTGTAAAGAATGACATTATTTTTTTATACCTCATCTTTGTACTGGTATATTAAAACCTTTTTTATGTCAAGTTGGTAGAAACATTTACGCACACAGACTGACTATATACTGACCCAGTGGGTTTCAGCATTAGTCTGAAACTAACCCTACAGAAGAGTCATGGAAGCATTCAGAACATTGACATTTTTTATGCCTTATAGACTTGTGAAAAACACACAGTACTTCCTTAAAAGCTAAGTTTATCTACAGATTCCTGGATGAAGGAAAGAAGGTATAAAGATTACCTGAGCAAAGTCTTTGTATCTTAATGTAAAATAAGCAGAGCTCTTCATTTCTAATAAAGTTTTTAAATATTTCGCTTGTGAATTACTGATCATTTTAGAGGCTGACATGTGGACGGACACTCCGAGGGACATTCTGCGTCCACCTCTGTCCTAACGCTTACTGTTATTTCCCCCAGTTGAAATGAACACCTAGTCATTCTAGGGTTTTGTTTCTTCTTTTTACTATTTTCTACATTGTAGAATGAAGTTTTTAGACAAAACTATGAAATCAAAATATAGTCAGATTCAAAGTAGCCACCCTTTGCCTTGACAGCTTTGCACACTCAACCAGCTTCATGTGGTCAACTGGAATGCATTTCAATTAACAGGTTGAGTAAATTTGTGGAATGTCTTTCCTTGTGTTTGAGCTGATCAGTTGTGTTGTGACAAGAGGTAGGGTGGTATATGGAAGAACAGAAAGAGAAATGACAGTCCATTACTTTAAGACAATGTCCGTCAATGAGGAAAGTTTCTTCAAGTGCAGTCACAAAAACCATCAAGCGCTCTGAGGACTGCCACTTTGTGCGTATGGATCATTTCAGCTCGTGGGACCAACACTTTTCATGTTGCGTTTATAGTTTTGTTCTGTACAGTTTAGCAGTCAAAACAAAATAGGACATTATACAATGGGAAAATTACCAGTATACCCAGGTCATTTTATTTAATGACTGTTGCACAAGAGGGGACAGCTGGTCAATGTGACAAGACATTTAGTAACAAATATGGATTTTTATGGGAGTGTTAATTGTTCCCTTTTCCTAAGTTATTGCTAGTATGTTATTCTTAATTCACATCAGACAAAGAATACCTTACATACACTATAATGGATCAAAACTCATCATGATCAGGCTTTTCCTTGTGATTCTGCCTGGATAGATGTAGGTTAGCAAATTCACTCATCATGATCAGGCAGACTTTTCCATGTTCAAAGGGCGGTAGTTCTCTACCGTGGTCCCATTAAACCTGCTTTCTGTGCCGGGGCTTCGTTCTGTTGGATGTGGTAGTCCTGGATGCGCTGGGTCATTCAGGTACTTCTGTAGGCAGCTCTCTGAACAGGTGGACTGAGAGGGAAACCAAGACAGTTCTATGACATCACATATTACACCTCTTCAAATATTGGTGTCCACTGCAAAGGCTTCTACTCCAACTAAAGAAGCTAACCTGGTAGAATGTTACTTTTAACATACAGGAACATTCAGTGATAACATTTTGTTGAGGAGGAATGGTACCACATTGTGTCCTATTTTACCCAATACCTAACCTCATCCCCAGGCTCGATTGCTACAGAAAGAGAAGCTTCTGGTGGATGAGATTATCCACTTCCTAGCCTCCAATGACGAGACAGGATTTGGAAGGATGGCCACAACAACTTCTCAGACATGAGTATGGGAAAAGGAAATGTAATGGAGATTAACTTCGCCTCATTCTCAAAGCGCATTGGAGAAGGTCAGAGGGAAGTGAACTTTGACTTTCTCATTCAATGGGTTTTGAGAAGGAACTCTAGAAAACATCAAGAAAGTCAACCTACCTCTGGCTTTACTTCTCTAGTGGTAAAATCCCTCACACAGTCCATGAAGCAGTTCTCTGAGTTTATTGTAGGGGCCAAGAAATTATTTGAACTGTGAACAGAAACAATGTTTATGAATGTGTTCATTTAACACTCCGATTAAACCAGATTGAATTGTGTATGAGAAGTATCCTCACGGTATACCTGTTTAATCTGGTCTGCCTTTGTTACCTGGGCAGCCATATGGTGGTCAAATTCGAGTTCTGTTGGATTGAAGTTAAACACATGATGTAACTGATTTAATGACAGCCCTATCCATGTAATGTATGATGTACGTTCACTATAACTATCTTAGCATAGGGAGTATTGAATTACCAAGATAGCTAGCTATATATGACACTTGACCATGCATTCATAGCAGCTGCATAGTTGAAGTCTTTTCGTAGTGTTAGCAAGCAAGCTCAGTATGCAGCTAAAGCTCCCAAGCTGATTTGGTAAGGTTCACAGGCTAACTATATAGCCCAGCAGATCCAGTTAAGCCTTTGAAAACACGACATACATTTAGATATCAAGTTGGGTGCACAAAATGCATGAACAATCACAATTTCTTCAACACAGCAACGAAGTCATTCACCCAGCCAGGTTCCCGAAGTACATGTTGTGAAAAGGGGACTGCAGTGGATGAGGATTGAAAGGTAACGTTACAAAACATTCTATAATCATTAGACATTGTTTTTAAAACATTTATAGAATGTTACATATTTTATACGTTCGTGTGGATGTGTATGACATTCAAAATCGAAAAATAATTTGTCGAAAATAACTGGCATTCCTAATTGTGGATATAGTGTTACTGCATAAAAACTCCGGTGTGACACGAAGTAGTGTCCCAGTACCTCATTTTAGTGTTTATCGATGGATTAACTTTCTCACCCGTGGTTGTTTATTATTTTGTTGTTTAATGCTTATTTGTTTTGTTTTTTGTTAAAGTTCTGACCCATGGAGTCCCTATCATGCACAGCAGATTGAGATATTTCACGAACGAGATCATGTCCTTGACCGGAAGTTACTGTTGTAAGCAACAGCTGCTGTGTTTTCATATTGGCTCATAGTAGCTAACAGTAGAAGCTATGTTATATTTCTCGATTCTGACTAAAGATTGTATTCATTTCCCAACGATTGTTTAAAATAGCACAGGTCTAGCAACTTCTTACTTGGTTTTCTGTGCTGTTCTTTCAACCTTTTAGAGGTGCCTACTAGCTAGCCACCTAACGTCAACCAACAATTATGTTTCGGGAAGTAAAACATGTTAGGATGAAATCAAATTGTATTTGTCACGTGCCGAATACAACTGTTACGGACTAAAAGGGGAACCCAGACGCGAGCCGACCAGACTAGCTAAATGGAATACCAGCTGTTCTGGATGACTGTGATAACGCACTCTGCAGTTGATGGTGGTGTATTCCTCAGTGCCATTGGATGAATCCCGGAATAAATTCCAGTCCTGTAAGCGTATCATCTGACCTCTTCCGTTTGAGCGAGTCACTGGTACCTCCTGCTTTAGTTTTTGCCTGTACACAGGAATCATGGTAGAATTATTGTCAGATTAGCGAGGGAGAGCTCTGTGTGGAGTAAAGGTGGTCTGGAGATTTGTTCGCTTCTGGTTGCACATGACATGCTGATAGAAATGAGGTAAAACGGATGTAATTTGCTTGCATTATAGTCCCCGGCCACTAGGAGCGCCGTTTCTGGATGAGCATTTTCTGGTTTGATTTTGGCCTTATTCAGCTCTTTGAGTACGGTTTTAGTACCAGCATGTTGCAGAGAAGACTGCATTGTTTGTTTATCTAGCTATCTAACAACTTGCAAGGCAAGTATCACGGTCACGTTCATATTACCCACCTTGATGCTGCAGACTCCCACTGTGGTTCCAGCAACAGGTAGGCTACCCAGTTTACCTTAGTCACTTGCTTTATTTAAACAAATTATGAGAATAGCCTTGACATCTGTCATTATTAAATAAAAAGTTGATCCTCATTGATTAGTTACGATAAGATACTTTATTGTCAATTTATGTGGAAACTACTTTTATAAGTTAGTTTTTATAAGTAAAAAATGTATATTTGTCTGTCTCCCCTACGTTAGCTTTTCCAGAACCTTCCAGCCAGTGGAGGGATGGAGGGAGTATGAGACCCCAGCTCCTCGCAGGTTAATACCAAAGCCCACACTCTGGAACACCACTAAACTCCAGAACACCCAGAACACTACACAGCTGCACAGCTCCAGGACACAGAATAAATTACATTACATCTCATTTAAGTCTCACACAGCAAGGTTAGTCATCAAAGTGTCTTTGAATCTGATAAATTGTCATGGTCTGGGGTTGAAATGGCACCCTTTTCCCCATATAGTGCACTATTTTTGTGCAGAGCCCTATGGGCCTTGGTCAAAAGGAGTGTACTATATTGGCCCTATAGGGAATATGATGCCATTTCGGATGTTGCCATGGATTTCCAACAGATTGTAAGAGTCATTTTCACCACTCGGGGGCAGTAGTGTCACTCCAACCTACTGGTTCTGTAGGAAGTGCAGGATTTTGCAGAAGGCTGGAGATTCTAAAAAGGAAGTGTTTATTCACACACAAATCTGAAAACACTGTTTAATAGGCTACAATGTCACTGTTTTTTTTCCTGTCCTTGTTGATTTTGGTGATTGCTATTTCCATTTGTCACTCTCTTGATGAGCTGGAATACAAGACAAGCATGTTACTTTCAACCTCTGTTCTTTGAACTAATAACCATTTGCCTTCTGTACTCCTCTGTTTGGCAACCTCTCATTATCATTAGTCGCTTTATGTTGATGCAAACACGACAGATTTACACTGGGCCATTTTCACCACATTATTGCAGTCAGGTCAACACACACCTGTCAGCATCTGCATTACAGAAAATATCAAATGTTACCCACCAAATTGAAAAGCTGTGTTGTACAATGAGCCAGACTGCATTGCATGCTAAGTCAAATGCATGTTTGGAATTATAATCTGACAATATATATAATTGGATTCATTACAAGTAGGCCTATGGCTGGTTTATTAACATGTTGTGTGATACAACGATAAACACGTGAAATACATATAGCTCATGTTTTGGCGGCCAGTCAATTCTCAGTTTTGGTTTTGTCATAAACATACATAATGTCCCTGTGTTTGGCTCCGTTGGCCGAGCACCAAGACTACTCTGAATTGTTACAATGGCTGCCGGGCCTCGCTCAGTCTCCCTCTCGTCTCCCTAGCCACAAGCTTCGGAACGCAGCCTCCTCCTAAACATTGGAGATCCATACAAAGCACCACAGACTATTTTAAAGCCCACATTTACTGTAAAGTAGGAAAATCGTGGTAAAAGCTCACAACGCACGGCATGAATATATCAATTCTGTACCGTTATTATATTATGCTGGCTGCTAATATCCATCCAGTTTACATGGGAAAATTAGGTATGCTCTCCTTTCTTCAGGTGTAAAACTCAATTAAAGGTCCAAATGCAGCTGTTTTAAAAAAGATGTATATTTTAATTTTACCCCTTTTCTCCCCAATTTCGTGGTATCCAATTGTTTTAGTAGCTACTATCTTGTCTCATCGCTACAACTCCCATAAGGGCTCGGGAGAGACGAAGGTTGAAAGTCATCGTCCTCCGATACACAACCCAACCAAGCGCGCTTCTTAACGCAGCGCGCATCCAACCCGGAAGCCAGCCGTACCAATGTGTCGGAGGAAACACCGTGCACCTGGCAACGTTGGTTAGCGCGCACTGCCCCTGGCCCGACACAGGAGTCGCTACCGGCCAAACCCTCCCTAACCTGGACGACGTTAGAACACAATAGATCATCGATACCCTTGCTTTCTTTACCCTTGTGTCGCCCCACGGACCTCCCGGTTGCGGCCAGTTACGACAGAGCCTGGGCGCGAACCCAGAGTCTCTGATGGCGCAGCTGGCGCTGCACTGCCCAAATGCGGCTGTTTTTATCTCTATATCAAATCATTTCTGGGTAATAATTAAGTACCTTACTGTGATTGTTTCAATTAAAATGGTCAAAAATAAACAAAAATAGCTTCTTAGCAAATATCAATTTCTAGCAAGAATTTTGCTAGGACTGTCTGGGAGTGGTCTGAGTGGGAGAGGGGAAAAATGGAAAATTAGCTGTTATTAGCAGAGAGGTTTGGAACTCTCTTATTGGTCTAACTCATTTGCTGCCTGGTGATGTCACCAGGCAGTCAAAGTCCATCCCACCAAAACAGGCTGAAATTTCAGGCGATCTTTAAAATAGCTCTTACACTAAATGGGCATTATCATCATTTTTCCCATTATTAATCCAACCTAATAGTTTGGAAATATATATAAAGCACAGGAACATCTATTTTGTTTACTGTACTGGGCCTTTAAGCATGAAATCATTCAGGTGAAAACAAATGTCACTGGCTGGTGCACAGCTGTGCAAATAGACAGACAGACAGACAGACAGACAGACAGTGCCCTTCAGTGTTCAATAGAAGTACAATGGAGTTTAGTTTATTGATAACCCCACCCTCTTGAAATACTTTGAAATAATGGTTGGCTTTAAAAAAAGATAGAAATGAATGTTTTTACTGATGTGGAGGTGATCCTTTATAAGAAACCTATTTGAAAAGCACCAGGTTTGAAGAAATAAGCTGCTGATGTCTGACAACAACAGAAAGGCTGTATAAGTACTACTATTCTATCCATTGTCATTCAACCACAGGCCTATGCTATTACTGGCTTGTCCTCCTCCTCCTCCTTTGTCCTCGGTTGAACTGTAATTTGTGTGCAGGCAGCAGGCTACATGTTTGGTAGGAAATGTCAGTGCCTGGTTCTGTTACACCCGTGTGAGAGCCTTGGACAATCTTCCCCTTGAATCTAATCGGCCTCCCTCTAGAATGGTGCTGCTCGCCAATCTCTCTCACACAAACATGCACACACACACCAATGTGGAATTGCTTTCTCATGAGTGGAGCTGTGCTGCTTAGTGACCATGGTGATGGATGTGTGGGCGAGAATGGAGTTAATTATGGCCCAGAAAGCATCAGTTTGTGTGTCTGTGTATGGATCACTGAGTGTGTGTGTGTGTGTGTGTGTGTGGGGGGGGATGGGGGTGCGCGTGTTGGTGTGTAAGAGAGAATTGGGAAATGCATTAGTCTTGTAAGATCGACTCGATACCCTTGCTTTGTTTGCCCAACTGACCAGTGTTACTAGATCAGCCTCCCTAAGCAATGCAGCCAGAGGGACACAACACTGTTGATAAGGGAATGCACTCAATCAGTTACAGGCATTTGACATTTGTATCGAATAACTGTCTGTCCAATGTGTCCATATATTATTTAAGGACTTGGTCAGGTCACAATATATGTTCATATAGTCCTTTTCTTGAAGATCACAATTGATCATTACTTGGTTGCAATTACTATCGATTTTAGTTTGTTCAAGATGGACTTAAATGTTTATGAACTGTGAATGGCCGGGTACAACAGTGATGTGGTGTGACTCTGGTTATTGTAATGATTAGTGCATGTTTAAAGGAGAAGGAGTACGTTATGCTATAAGATGTCTGAAGGGGCACCATTTTGTATCTGGTAGTACCTCTAAGCCAGTTGTCATGGCAACCATGCTATTTCTATTCCTCCTTGCACCTCTCCTTCTCTTTTTTAAAGTTTTAACTCTACAGCTGCCAGACTGCGCTCACTTTGGGGATTGGCTATTTTTAGTCCTTGCCTTTGTTTCTCAACACATTATCAAACCATATGTGAAACAACCCATGCCCTGAATGATTCAGGCCACTTAATTTTAATGATTCAGGTCACTTGGTCGCTGTCACTCACATTGTCTGTACAAAACAGAACACCCATTTTTTTAACATTATGTAAACCCTTTTGGCATAATGACACTAGAAGATAATTGTAGATTGAGAAGACCAGAATTGTATGAAGCCTTGTTTTTAGAATCTATTTATTTTCAATATTTGGTCAATCTCACTATCGACAAACGCAAGTGGGGACAGTTCCTTTGTCAACCATGATGACCATGGAATCTGATTTGGTACCCAGAGACCCATGGTATCTGATTTCTGTACATAAATGTAGAGGGACTAGCTAGATGTAGCTGAACTCTGTCTCATGAATGCCTCATATTACCTGTCTCACCTTGTAGTTGCCATAGTCTTATTTTCATTATTGATTTAACGTTAAGGAATCTGACTGGAATACACTGCATTACATCTCCAAGTGTCCTCAAGAAACAGTCGGGCGGTAATCTCCTTTTTTTAAATGTGATGTCATCAAGTATTTCATCATCAGTCATGACACACACAGAATCAGTCCCAGCCATAACAACACGCACAGTTGGAGCATTCATCTGTCAGCCTGGACCTAATTCAGATGAATTACACGGCCTAATCGTCTCCTCTGAGGGGTCTTTCCTCTAAGCCTGTTACAGCGCCAGATCAAAGGAGGTAATTGCCTCCCAAACGGCACCCCATCCCCTATATAATGCACTACTTTTGACGAGGGCCCATAGTGCACTACTTTTCACCTCAGCTCTATGTAGTGAATAGGCTGCCAATTGGGACGCAGTCCAGGTAATTGCTTTTCTTGTCTGTATAAGAACACAACAGCCTAACGGTGACTTCACCGGTGTCTGAATTTTGGATAGCTTTTGTAGACTCATCGAACCAGCGGAAAACACATTTATGATAAGCAAAGGAATTTTGTTAATGTATTTGGTAACATCTACTTTCTTCCCAGTGACCCATTAATGAATGTAGTTTAGTTAGTTACCATCAGCCAATTCCAGCATTAGGTTTGAACACTTATCATTGATTGGATTCAGAGCTTCCATTACATCCCATGAGAGAGAGATGATTTAGTCATGTCTGTCCACTGTATTATGAGAAAGTGTCTGTTGAACAGATGACCAGGTACTTTTGAACTAAAATAAAAGGAATTCCACTGTGTGGGAGCAATATATAGACCTGTGCTCTCAATGTTGCTTTGTTTGAGATGAGTTGGCCGTATTCTTCCAGAGGTTTAGCAAGTATATTGCCTTGTTTATTTGTGTATTTGCTCACATAGGGTTGAAAAGTACTGTGAACTTTCAATAAATTCCCTGGTTTTCCCAAAATCTCAGTTGGAGAATTCACAGAATTTGGAGGGCATAAGCAGGCAACCTGGATCCAACCAGGATTTCTGGAAAACCAGGTCATTTATTGAAAGTTCCTATAACTTTGCAAACCCAGTCACACAACATCCCACCATAATGACATTGTAATAGGCACTTGACTCTACTCAGTCATTATATTTATTGTGGTGGTGAATACAGTTTGTTTCCACAGCAACAATACATGTGATATTTTCCAGCTGTAAACAATGCATCTGTCTTGACGTCATTGGGCTAAGCAGCTGTAAAAGTGGTTTGGGAATTTGTTTGGAAATATCAGCAGACGTTGGACTTGCAAAAGACTACACAGGGCTGTAAAAACTGGAATGCAGGAGCGTGTTAACCAATTCAATGATTTGTATTCTTTTCTTCCTACTTGTCCAATGTTGATTCAACATACCAGTAGTATATAGTAGTCATTGTTTTAGTGGGAAGAGACCGTTCTCCTATGACCCATTTGCCCTTTGACCAGAGGAAATGTTTATGCTGGACATCCTGCAGACTGACCGATTGACTGTTGTTGGAGTGCACCATCCATCTGTTTAACTATTTTCACTTGTTGTATTGTACATTTTATATTGTAAATGTGTAATTGGAGTACTGTCTTGTATTATATTTGATGTAGGCTGTTTTTTTCTGACGTAATTGTTTTAATTATGTTTGGACCCCAGGAAGAGTAGCTGATGCTAAACATTCCAATACATTGATGACAATGACTAAATACAACCAGTATCATCCATCTGACTAGCTGGCTTAGAGAAAAGACATTTGGATCCAACAATAAATATTGATACATTTGATATGTGACACATCTTCAAGCTAGAACATGACCACACAATGTAGCATAGCACAATCTCTACAGAAGAGATTGTGATGATAAATGTAATAAGAAACCCAGGAGGCTCTGTGAAGCAATCAGCTCATTGTGTGATCTGAATGACTGTGTCCATGTGTGGAATAGTGAGAGAGAGGGAGATATAAAGTGCTGATCTGAGCTGAGGCGGGTGGCTGATTGCTGGTTTCTCTCTCTGTCTCTGCAGGAAACTTCTGGAGGCCATCCCTAACAACAGCAGCAGCTTGGCAGCCAGAGGTGTGCAGCAGCAGTTTTCTTAGGGTTGCCATAGCAACACCCACCGATGGCAACCTGCAAACAGTGCAGTCCAGGTAAGAGGAGGAAAAAATATTGTTTGTCATGTTTCCACAATTTGAAGACATAATTGGCTATCTTTAGTCTATTTGACTATTTCCTCCTCCCAAACAAAAACATGCATCTGTGCCATACCCGAGGCATTGTGCACTTTAAAAAGAACTGTATGCTACTTATTCTTCATAATGTTTAGCCAGTAAATATGATTTATTTTATACATTGTAATGTGTACAGTGACTTCAGAAAGTTTGCACATCCCTTGACTTTTTTATTGATCAAATAGAGATGTATTGTCACTGGCCTACACACAATACCCCATAATGTCAAAGTGGAATGATGTTTTTTGAATTTTTAAAAAATTAATTAAAACTGAAAAGCTGAAATGTCTTGAGTCAATAAGTATTGAAGCCCTTTGTTCTGGCAAGCCTAAAAGTTGCCTGGACTCTGTGTGCAATTATAGTGTTTTAACATGATTTTTTTTAAATAACCCCCTCATCTCTGTACCCCACACATGCAATTATCTGTAAGGTCTCCCAGTTCAGCAGTGAATTTCAAACACAGATTCAACCACAAAGATCAGGGAGGTTTTCAAATGTCTCGCAAAGTACGCCACCTGTTGGTAGATGAAGAATAACTCAGACATTGAATATCCCTTTGTGCATGTTGAAGTTATTAATTACATGTTTGATGTTGTATCAATACAGCCAGTCACTACAAAGATACAGCCGTCCTTCCTAACTCAGTTAAAGGAAGGACACCGCTCAGAGATTTCACCATGAGGCCAATGGTGACTATAAAACAGTTAGTTAAATGGCTGTGATAGGAGAAAACTGAGGATGGATCAACAACATTGTAGTTACTCCACAATACCAACCTAATTGACAGAGTGAAATGAAGGAAGCCTGTACAGAATACAAATATTCTAAATCATGCATCCTGTTATCAACAATGCACTAATGTAACACTGCACATGTGGCAAAGCAATAAACTTTTTGTCCTGAATACACTTATGTTTGGGACAAATCCAATACTCTTCCTGGGATCCAGCAAAATTAAGGCAGTTATAAAAGTGTTTAACATTACAATTACATTCATAACAGATTTAACAAGTGTGTGCCCATGGGACTCTACAGTCGTGGCCAAAAGTTTTGAGAATGACACAAATATTCATTTTCAAAGTTTGCTGCTTCAGTGTCTTTAGATATTTTTGTCAGATGTTACTATGGAATACTGAAGTATAATTACAAGCATTTCATAACTGTCAAAGGCTTTTATTGACAATTACATGAAGTTGATGCAAAGAGTCAATATTTGCAGTGTTGAACCTTCTTTTAAGACCTCTGTAATCCACCCTGGCATGCTAACTTTAATTAACTTCTGGGCCACATCCTGACTGATGGCAGCCCATTCTTGCATAATCAATGCTTGAAGTTTGTCAGAATTTATGGGGTTTTGTTTGTCTACCCACCTCTTGAGGATTGACCACAAATTCTCAATGGGATTAAGGTCTGGAGAGTTTCCTGGCTATGGACCTAAAATATTGATGTTTTGTTCCCAGAGCCACTTAGTTATGCCTTATGGAAAGGTGCTCCATCATCCTGGAAAAGTTATTGTTCGTCACCAAACTGTTCCTGGATGGTTGGGAGAAGTTGCTCTCGGAGGATGTGTTGGTACAATTCTTTATTCATGGCTGTGTTCTTAGGCAAAACTGTGAGGGAGCCCACTCCCTTGGCTGAGAAGCAACCCCACACATGAATGGTCTCAGGATGCTTTACTGTTGGCATGACACAGGACTGATGGTAGCGCTCACCTTGTCTTCTCCGGACAAGCTTTTTTCCGGATGCCCCAAACAATCGGAAAGGGGATTCAGAGAAAATGACTTTACCCCAGTCCTCAGCAGTCCAATCGCTGTACCTTTTACAGAATAGCAGTATGTCCCTGATGTTGTTCCTGGAGAGAAGTGGCTTCTTTTCAGCCCTTCTTGACACCAGGCCATCCTCAAAGTCTTCGCCTCACTGTGCGAGCAGATGCACTCACACCTGCCTGCTGCCATTCCTGAGCAAGCTCTGTACTGGTGGTGCCCCGATTCCGCAGCTGAATCAACTTTAGGAGACAGTCCAGCAAGCGCCAGGACCTTCTTGGGCGCCCTGAAGCCTTCTTCACAACAATTGAACCTCTCTCCTTGAAGTTCTTGATGATCTGATAAACGGTTGATTTAGGTGCAATCTTACTGGCAGCAATATCCTTGCTTGTGAAGCCCTTTTTGTGCAAAGCAATTATGACGGCACATGTTTCCTTGCAGGTAACCATGTTTGTCAGAGGAAGAACAATGATTCCAAGCACCACCCTCTCTTTGAAGCTTTCAGTCTCTTATTTGAACTGAATCAGCATGACGGAGTGATCTCCAGCCTTGTCCTTGTCAACACTCACACCTGTGTTAATGAGAGAATCACTGACATGATGTCAGCTGGTCCTTTTGTGGCAGGGCTGAAATGCAGTGGAAATGTTTTGGGGGGTTTCAGTTCATTTGTGTGGCAAAGAGGGACTTTGCAATTCATTGCAATTCATCTGATCACTCTTCATAACATTATGGAGTATATGCAAATTGCCATCATACAAACTGAGGCAGCAGACTTTGAAAATTAATATTTGTCATTCTCAACTTTTGGACACGACTGTACTGTACTACCACATATCTTTAACACAAAATCCATCTGTATATGTGTGTTTGTATGCATGTGTCTGTTTTGTGTTGCTTCAGTAGGTGCCACTTATTTGTTTTGTTTTAAACAACGACGGTGATAGCTTTGCATATAGTATATTGAGAATTAGTTGTTCTTGAATATGGGTGACGTAGCTGTTGTCTGCTTCTTGTTACGTAGTTAGGGAATTCATATGTGGCTGTAAAATAGTTTTTGAAGAGAGAGGGTAATAAAGTGATTTAAAGTGCAGTAAACAAGCAACTTGAAAATAATTATTTTGATAAATTCAGGCGTCCGCATTGAAAAGCGGTGCTAAATGGTCTCTAACACCAGCAGATGATATTGTTCTTACAGAGCGTTTGTGCAGGTGATAGATTGATAGTAGTTTGGTGTGTGTGCAGGCCCATATAATGTTACAGTAACGGATGAATGGGAAGATCATTGTGTAGTAGAGACTGAGAGCAGTGCCTCTGGTTAGGAGATATCTAATTTTGCCAAGTATCCCGTTCTTGGCAATCTTAAAGGTTATTGTCTTTGTGTGGTTTCCATGACAATTCATCATCAATCAGAACACCAAGAAAGCATGTTGTACAGCCCTGATTTAATAGGTATATTATCAATATGGACCACTATATCATCTGTATTTTATTTCCTTTGGATCAAATAATAAAATAAAAAAATAAAAATTTATTCAGTGATCAATTTGTTCATTTTTAACCACTTTTGAGATATTACATCAATAAGATACATTTTTTTTCTGTGTAAATCATAAATAATAGGGGTCCAATAATTGATCCATGAGGCAAGCTGGAGACCAAAGCAGTCACACCCATAGTTTCAAGTTTTTGTAATAAAATATGAGGATCAACAGTATCAACTGCCTTTGAGAGATAAAAAAAAACACCTAATGTATGATGTTTGTGGTTATTTGCCAAATGTATTTGGTCAATTAAGTAAGTAACCGCCAGTTAGGCAGTGAGCTTTTCTGAAGCTATACTGATGTTTGTATAACAACCTTTCCGTGTTAAGCTATTTGATGAATATGTTATATGCAAGCTTCTCTAACATGTTTGAGCTAGCTGGAAAATTTTAAATTGGTCTGTCATGTGTAAAGTATGCTGGGTCTTTAGCTTTATAAATTGGAACAATTTTGGCCATTTTCAGTTCAGAAGGCTCAATGCCCTGAACAATTTATATATTTAAAATGTGGGGAAGAGGTGTGATAATGAAATCAACCACGTTTTTAGCTAGCTTAGCATCCAATCTGTTGTGACCAGAGGCAGTGTTTTTCAGAGATGATAAGATGTCACATACCTCATTACAGGACAGGGGTGAATTGAAACTTGCTAGATTGGGACAGATACATAAATTGGAGTGGACTTTCATAAGTCACAGGAATTTTGTCTGACAATATAGGCTTTGTGAAAAACAGATTTAACTTGTGTGCTGTCTTTTTTGGATCAGAAGTGATCATTTGACTAGGAATTCATTGGGGAGGGATTTGGGTTTAATCTTTTTATTGAGGATTTCATTAATGGTGCTCTCATATTGTTCTTGTGCTTTGAGAGTTTACTGTCATAGTATTTATGGTTATTTTAATCATTTGATTTCATTTTTCTATATATATTGAATCTCACATGGTTATATGGAATAGGATTTGAAATCTACTTTTTGTATATATTTTTTCTTAAAGGGATTTTAATAATACTATTAAGCCAGGGTTTTCTTATTTTAGGCTGTACTTTAGTCATTTTTATTTTTGTTCAAGGAAAGCAAGATTGAAAGATGTGGATATTTAATTTAAAAACTAGATATAGGTGTGCTGAGGATCATTAGCCTCTTAGTTTCATTCCAATAAACTTGCTGTATCAGATTATTAAAATGATTGATTGTATGCTGGTTGACTATCCTATACAGTTGAAGTCGGAAGTTTACATGCACTTAGGTTGGAGTCATTAGAACACGTTTTTCAACCACTCCACAAATTTCTTGTTAACAAACTATAGTTTTGGGAAGTCAGTTAGGACATCTACTTTGCATGACACAAGTCATTTTTAAAACAATTGTTTACAGACAGATTATGTAACTTTATAATTCACTGTATCACAATTCCAGTGGGTCAGAAGTGTACATACACTAAGTTGACTGTGCCTTTTAAACAGCTTGGAAAATTCCAGAAAATGATGTCATGGCTTTAGAAGCTTCTGATAGGCTCATTGACATCATTTGATTAATTTGGAGGTGTACCTGTGGATGTATTTCAAGGGCTACCTTCAAACTCAGTGCCTCTTTGCTTGACATCATGGGAAAATCCAAAGAAATCAGCCAAGATCTCAGAAAAAGAATTGTAGACCATGGCCCTAAGCACACAGCCAAGTCCCGAAGCCACTCCTGCGTTGTCAAGTCTCTGAATGTCCTTGAGGGACCCAGGTCTAAGTACTTATGTAATATATATTACATAAGTACTTAGACCTTTTACTGCAGATTCTTAAGCTCTGCCAGGTTGGATGGGGACAGCTATTTTCAGGTCTCTCCAGAGATGTTCGATCGGGTTCAAGTCTGGGTCCTGGCTGGGTCCCTTAATACATTTCTAAAAACATGTTTTTGCTTATTCATTAAGGGGCAATGTATGTCGATCGATGAGGGAAAATCTATTGAATTATTTTTAGAATAAGGCTGTAACGAAATGTGGAAAAAGCCAAGGGGTCTGAATACTTTTCGAATGCACTGTAAGAGGAATACTTATCTGAGAATGCTATTCATTGACTACAGCTTAGCATTCAACATAATTGTCCCTTCCAAGCTCTTCACCAAGCTTAGGACTCAGGATGGGACTGAACACCTCCCACTGCAAATGGATAATGGGCTTCCTGACGGGACAACCCCAAGTGGTGAGGGAAGGCAACATCACCTCTCTCAAGGCTGACCCTCAACACAGGGACACCTCAGGTGTGTGTGTGCTCCTGTAATCCCTGTTCATCCATGACTGCAAGGAACTAATCGTGGACAACAGGAAATGGTGAGCGAGCATGCTCCCATCCACATCAATGGGGCTGCAGTGGAGCAGGTCGAGAGCTTCAATTTCCTCTGTGTCCAACTCTCCAACGTCTTAAAATGGTCCACACACCCATGCACTATTGTGAAGAAGGCGCGACATTGCCTCTTCCCACCTCATGAGGTTGAAAAGGTTTGGCTGCAAAAAGAGCATCTTGACTGGCTGTATCACTGCTGGGTATGACAACAACACTGGTTGTGTGGACAGCCCAGTACATTACTGAGGCTGAGCTCCCTGCCATCCAGGACCTCTATATCAGGTGAGGTGAAAGGAAGGCCCAGAAAATCATTAAATACTCCAGCCACCAACAGCTCCTGAACAGCTTCTATCCCCAAGCCATAAGACTGCTAAAATGACTACATGGACTGAGTTGACCCTTGTATTTTATATTTGCACTGTCTCAATATACATTCACAGGGCCCTACACACTCACTCCATAAAAAATACAGACTACGGTTTGCAATTGCATATGGAGACAAATATCGTACTTTTTGGAGCAATGTCCTCTGGTCTGATGAAACAAAAATAGAACTGTTTGGCCATAATGACCATCGTTATGTTTGGAGGAAAAAGGGGAATGCTTGCAAGCTGAAGAACACCATCCCAACCATGAAGTATGGGGGTGGCAGCATCATGTTGTGGGGGTGCTTTGCTGCATGAGGGACTGGTGCACTTCACAAAATAGATGGCTTCATGAGGAAGGAAAATGATGTGGATATATTAAAGCAACATCTCAAGACATCAGTCAGGAAGTTAAAGCTTGGTCACAAATAGGTCTTCCAAATGGACAATTACCCCAAGCATACTTTCAAAGTTGTGGCAAAATGGCTTAAGGACAACAAAGTCAAGGTATTGGAGTGGCCATCACAAACCCCTGACCTCAAACCTATAAATGAAAAAGTTTAAAGGCATTGGTCTTGGCCATTGTGGAGAGGTTTGAGTGTGTGGACAGGTGTCGTTTATAGAGGTAACAAGTTCAAACAGGTGCAGTTAATACAGGTAATGAGTGGAGAACAGGAGGGCTCCTTAAAGAAAAACTAACAGGTCTGTGAGAGCCAGAATTCTTACTGGCTGGTAGGTGATCAAATCCTTATGTCATGCAATAAAATGCTAATTAATTACTTTGTATGATTTTAAAGTGATTTTCTGGAATTTTGTTTTAGATTCTGTCTCTCACAGTTAAAGTGTACCTAATGATAAAAATTACAGACGTCTACATGCTTTGTAAGTAGGAAACACTGCCAATTTTGCAGGTTATCAAATACTTGTTCTCCTCACTGTATATGCTGATGCCTAGTCACCTTACACCAATACATATCTATCGCTATTGAGCCAGTATTCCTGTACATTGTAAATATGGTACTGGAACTGACTGACCATGTATATACACTGTAGTATGCTTACTTACTTTTCATGCTTTTCTTATTTTTAGTTCTCGTGTGTTTTTGTTCTCTCTCCCTTATGTTGTTTTTAGTATTACATTGTTATTGATTACTACATTGTTGGGTTTAGAGCTTGCGTGAAGGGTATTTCACTGTACTTGTGCACTTGAATTCACAGGACCGCTTTGCTCTGTCTCCTAGCTCAGAAGGATCCCCATGGCAACAGCAGCAGCATTTGTCAGCTTAATCAGAGAGTGAGAAGAGAGTAGGTAAAGGGCAATTCCACAATAATGTAATTACACTGAGACTCAGGTTTTTCACTTTAAAACATACACCAAACAAAAAACATTTATTTCATAGTTGAACAAACCATGACTACTTAACAATTTCCACTGAACATTTTACAATAACACCTTTTTACAGGAAGAATTGTGCAGATAAAGTTTGATAACAGAATAAAACTGAGGGAGATTTTACCATAATTATGTTATCAAACTTTGCATCTACACTGTTTTTCCAGTAAATTATTCATTCTGTTTTACTTAGTAAATTGTTTAAAGTAGTCATTGTGCATAGAGCTGTATGGTTTGTTTTAAAGTGAAAAGTAAGTCTCGGTGTAATTCCGTTAGCATGGAATTGCCCTAACGTAAATCTGCATGCTGCTGGCAGTCTGCCAGCGTCTCAAATAAAAGGGCACTTTGAACTGCTGCCCAGTTTGGAGGAGAGGAGCTGTCAGGCCTGCTTAATGTTGGCAGTTTGTCATTGGCAAGCCTTTCCCAGAATTCATCTGTCTGGCAACGTGCCAGGCACTTAGCTGAAGCTAAAAAAAATTAACCCCTGCGCTTGCAAAATGTTCACAGAGCGAGATGGGGAGAGAGACATCAGCACAGTTGGTATGTGAGCGGCTCAGTGTATGCATGAGGGGCCGTGGGGATATCACAGGATCCTTTCAGGATGGAGGCAGGCGGGATCTATTAACCACCTCTGCTTTGTTTTGTGTAAAGCTATGTATTTGGTTGTTTTAAAGTCTTCTGAGGTCTGAGGCAGAATTTCTAAATTGTTTTAATTGTTGCGATGTTGAGTTCTGCCTGTGATATTTATAGTACTGATCTTCCACTTACATGGATGGATGTATGTTATTGGGTAGTTTGGCTAGTTGATGTGGCATAGTTTTGTAATAAGATTGTTTGAATTGTATCCATATGTGTAAACCTAAGAGAGAAGGCACTGTTTTGCCATTTGCTTTTAGGATCATTCAGACCTTTTTTTACTGAGATTGCGCTCCACACTTAAATCAAGCAAAACTATAGGTGTTGAACTTGTATTGAGCCTCGCCTGGCACGCAGGCCCAGTGTTGGAATAAATGGCACAAACCCTTTTTCTTCCCATGCCACACCTCTTTCTGCCTTATTCTGTTGACTGATGATGGCTGCTCTTTCATTTGGCTGTCTGTCACAATCCCTGGTGCACAAATAGAGTGAGAATTGTCCACATACAGCCCACATAACAACCTCTCCTGCTGCTGGTAGTCATTCAGCCTGCTGTGTATTGCACAGACTCTGAATAAAAACCAGGCTCCATCTTCTCTTTTTGTGGCGTTTCTAGCTTCCCCTGCCACTGATGGACTGGTCTATGAAACTTAAGTCATGTTTTCTTGGTAAATTGTTTACGTGCATTTATTTCATGTGGTCAGACTCTGCATTATACATCATATACTGTCACCTCAGAGACATCAGTGCTTGTAATTTAAAGCGAGTCTGAAATGTATCAAAACACAGTATTCACAAATACACACATGTGCAACCAGTACCCATGTAGCCTAACAGCATGGCGCATTTTTGGTGCAGTGAAAGCAACATTGTTTTGGAAAAGCTGCGGCATGGTGCAGACTCTTTCTTGGCCAAGGATGGAGGACCACACCACCACGATACAGTACCGTGCCAGGCCAGCGGTATGTGGAGACTGCAATAAACTACTTTCCTCCCTCCCTCTGCTGACATTGTTTTTCTTTCTTCACTCTCCTTCTCTCCCAGTTGTATAACAGGGGAAAATGATTCTCTGCCTGCCTACTGGGTGTTGTTAATCAGGAAGGGAGACTGGGGGAGGAAGGGGCGGAGGGTGCGCAGAGCAGGCTACTCTTGTCTGTGCAGTAGGTAAACAATCGAAATGTAGTGAAAATATCTCTAGTTCAACTAGCCCAGTGTTATTTTTATTGCAGAGGAATCGACTCCCTATTTATTTTAGCCATCACACTGTGCGTATATTTTCTTTTGGCGAATATATTAAACGTTATTGTAATCACACATGCCTATTGCAATGAATGTTGCCAAATTAAATCAGATTATCCACATATTTTAATCAGAAATTAAAAAGATAAAGGTATATTAAAGGCTTTCGCTCCATTACCTAATGGTAGGCTATAGCCAGGCGTTTTCCTTTTAACCTGTTTTTTTGCTCGATAGTGGTTGAAGATAATGCTTTTTGATGCTCCTGCACTGCGAAAAACCAACACAACGCATAACAAATTGAATTGTTTCGTAATCGTAAATTGCTTTATGCTATTGAAGGTTTCGTTTTGCTGACCTAAGCAAAAGTAACCTATTTGAAACATAATACATTTGTATTTAATAATAATTAATGTATATTAATGACATCTAATATGACATCTAATATAATATATTATTGACACAATTTCGCAGTAGTAAAATACATTCAAATGCCAGAGTTGTAGAAACCCATATTCTGCTTTATGTAATTTGGTCAGGATTGTGCGTTCGTGTTCGCTCCCAGTCCATTCAAAAGATTAGAAGGGAGTGGTTTGAGTTTTGAGTGTTAGGAAAGCAACAAGTGGCATGTCTTTTTTTATGAACTGCGGAACGTGGTGCTTACGTCACTGCTCTAGCCAGGTGGCATTCCAAACTGGGGAGAGGAGACGTGGAGGCACAATCAAAATTTCAAATCACAAACCAAGTCAGGATGTGAGACGCGTGTAAAGCACATTTTCAGTCCTACAACCGATCACTGCTCGTCACCGGCATCAGAAGAGGAGTAGGGAAGGAAGAGGGTTCCTTTTTGGGGCAGATTCACGGACTGAAAATTAAAATTGCAATCATAATCTGGGGGGAAAAGGACCAGGGCAAGGGACATTCAACATGTCTTCTGCACACGTATCCTCATCTCGGAGACAGTCATGTTACCTGTGCGATTTACCCCGTATGCCGTGGGCTATGATTTGGGATTTTACGGAGGCAGTGTGCAGGGGTTGTGTGAATTATGAAGGTGCAGATCGGATCGAGTTTGTTATCGAAACTGCACGCCACCTCAAACGTGCTCATGGTTTCCAAGAGGGGAGATCTCCCGGTCCACCGCCGCCGCCCACAGTCAAAACCCAGGCGGCAATATCAGCCAAGGAGACGGTGCAAATCAACCATGTGGACGGACCATCTAAACAACAACAACAACAGTCGGGGATGGACCGCTACTCTCTGAACGCAGAGAGACCTCGCTTTGACTACTCCAGTATTGGCGCCCATGCCAGCAGACTTCCGAATGGAATGAGCGGTCCAAATGGGTTCCCAAAACCGGACGATGGTCCCCCAGAGTTGAACCGACAGAGCCCGAACTCCCGTCGGAGCCATGGTCTAGTTGCGGTCCCAGGACAAATGAATGTCCCCCCCAACCTTCTCCCACAGACCATGTTGAATGGACCCTCCTCGGCAACAGCCATAGCCTCGCATAGCCTGTCTAGCCGCCCCCCACCATCCATTGTGGGACCCTCTTTGTCCACGTCCTCTCAGTCCATGTCAGAACAAGGTAAACGACCAGGTTCTGTGTCAAGCACTGACCAAGAGAGAGATATGAAAGAAAAACAGCGTAATGCGGAGGCTTTGGCTGAGCTTAGTGAAAGTTTAAGAAATAGAAACGAAGACTGGGCAAACAAACCGAAAATAGTAAGGGACACTTTGCTTACTCTTTCAAACAGCTCCCGTTTGATGTGAGATTTAAAAAGGATCATTCACTCGTGGGCAGGGTGTTTGCTTTCGATGCAGTGTCAAAGCCTGGCATGGACTATGAATTGAAAATATTTATCGAGTACCCAAGTGGATCTGGTAATGTGTTTTCCAGCGCATCGGGGGTGGCCAAACAAATGTATCAGGACTGCATGAAGGACTTTGGCAGAGGGCTCTCCTCGGGTTTTAAATATTTGGAGTATGAGAAAAAGCATGGTTCTGGGGACTGGCGACTCCTGGGTGATTTGTTGCCCGAATCGGTCCGATTCTTTAAAGAGGGGCTGGGGGTTGAAATGTTGCCTCAGCCCTACATTGATGCCAGCTGTCCATTGCTGCCCACTGCTTTGGTCAACATCCCTCGTGGCTTGCCATCTGCGAGTGCCCCGAGGATTGGCGTGCGTAAGCGTAAAGCCTCCCCAGAACCTGACTCCGCAGAGAGCGCGCTGAAACTATCTGAACAAGAACAGCAGAGGCAGCAGTGGATGGCCAGCCAGAGCGAGGCGTTAAAACTGACGATGGCATCCGGATCATTCGGTGCCTCACACGGGGCACCCCCACCGCTCGGCCCTGGTCATTCTGTTCACTCAAGCCGCGCTACGCCCCCTGAATCAACGCCCCAGAATGGACAGTCTCCAATGGCCGCGCTCATGTCTGTCGCGGACACGTTGGGCAATGCGCACTCCCCGAAGGACAACAACTCAGTTCACTCCACCACATCCACCAGGCATAACAGCAGCAGCCCGGTCTCGCCCGCCTCTGTTTCGGGGCAGAGGCGTTTGGCTTCCCGTAACGGAGAACTCAATCTATCTGGGGGTCCCTCCCAGTCCAATGCGCATTCTGGCATGGATCAGGTCCACGCGCAAAACATTCCAGATTCGCCCATGGCTAACAACGGACCCCTGTGTTGTACCATTTGCCACGAACGTTTAGAGGATACCCATTTCGTTCAGTGTCCGTCAGTTCCCAACCATAAATTCTGTTTCCCTTGTTCCCGAGAGAGCATCAAAGCGCAGGGAGCAACTGGCGAGGTGTATTGTCCTAGCGGAGAAAAATGCCCCCTGGTAGGTTCTAATGTGCCTTGGGCGTTCATGCAAGGTGAGATAGCAACAATATTAGCTGGGGACGTTAAGGTAAAAAAGGAGAGGGACCCATAGATATGTCCTATGACTTCCCATAGAAACGTGCATTTTAGTCCAATATATACAGTATACACATGTGAATACTCAAAACGTACAAAAAATAGTTGATGTACAGAGACGTCCCCTCCTTCTCATATTTCTGTTTTTTGAAGTAACGGAATAGTACAGTATGTGATGTCACCTAATTTTATGGGGGGGGGGGGTGTTTTATGGGGGGACGGGTACTAGTGTTGTATTTGGATGACAGTGACGAGTCAACGCACGTTCACTTTATCACTGCTGCCGTTTTCCCCTCCAACTCATGCACTTATCTCATTATAAAAAGGCCAGTTTAAACTCCCAATGAATACATGTCTGTAAAATGAAACTAAGCATAGTAAATATCCAATGACAGTAATGACAATTTGCCCTAACTTCTATATTGGGTACAAATCATTCTGATTACTTTTTTTCGTTTATTTAATATATTCATTTTTTAGTTTTTTTTACAGCAAGTATCTCTTTTCTTCTTGTGATCGAAAATATTTTACTACGTGTTATTAATTTCTCTTCCCGTTTGCTTTGATGATGCACGGATGCTTAAAAAGGTAGAGCAAAATGCTGTACATTAATGTAAACTGTTCGTTTATACATTTCTGTAGTAACAGAAGACTTGTAATGTGCCTTGGAGCTGAGTAAATTGTAATAAATTCCATTGATATTAACCCTTGGTGAAATGTCAGTTTATTTAACAAGTTTAGACTGTTACAATAGCTGGTTCACTGAGGTATAACAAATAATTTATTTATTTTTTGTGTCCATATATATAGCTCAACCATAGCATTATATCAATTTACAATGTTATCTAACATGAGATATGCTGTAATTGGAGATGACAACCTTGACATTAAGATCTGGCTCAAAAGACCTTTATTTCATATTTAATTGTGTTTATTACACACAGACCTTACTGCAAAGCCAAATTAACGTTGGACTCATAGAGATCAGATGGTGCCATGCGTATTCATCATAACCTCTTTCAATATGTAAAGGTAACATTACCTTACATTCTAGTAGTTCTGCAAGCTCATTACTCCAGAGCGATTTTAAATACATGGGAACAGGTGTTTATTTCTCCTGTATCTGTCTGTTGGTTAGGCTGCTTTAGTTGCAGCTATCTGATTGGCACATGGTTTACTTGCATTGGATGGGCCCACAATTTGAACAGCTGTGCTTCTCAGCAAGACAACAAAAAGAGTCCTCAACAAGTTGGCATTGGAATGTCAAGTCGCTCTCCTCTCCTCATTGTGCTTATAATAGTCAGCTCGTATGGCATGCTTCTCACTGAGGACGCCTCATCTGGCTGATGGTTATAGTATTGGTGCATGCGCAAACAGTTCCACGATTTCACCATGTTTATGCTGTGGGTGGTTGTGTGTCTGTGTGAAAATGCTTGCACAAGCCCGAGTATACCTCCTCGTTTATAATGCAGCAGGCAGGCTGTTCATGTGACACGGTTCCTCACTGTCCCATTAGCCAGTGGGGGTATATATATATATATATATATATATATATATATATATATATATATGCGAGAGAGAGCACAGTTGCATGCCTGTTATTTAGCTGTGAGTTAAGCCTAATAGTCTAGCTCTGCTCTGGGTTACCGAGACAAATGGTCATATGTACACACTGACACACTGTCTGCAGCAGGCAGGCAGCGTGGTTTCCAGTCCCACATGGCTCAGATAACCCATAAATACCAACTGGAGCCTTCCATATGTGAGCTTGAGGAAGAGACCGAGACAATGCCTGCTATGTATGTCCTGGAAACATGACACAAACCAGTATTCTTTTCACAAGAGCAACAGCAGATGTACATTAAAGGCTTACTGGTAGTAGAGTAGAGGAGCTTTTAGATGCCCGTTGATAAGTATTTGACTGGCGCTATGTTTTAGATTGTGTCTCCTCCAGCCTGTGATTGTTGGAGGTGGCGTTCATTATCATGGACCATCGCTGCTCCTAGGTGGGTTATCAAATGGTTATTTTATGTTCTGTAGAGAGGGGCGAGAAAGACGTTTCCACAGAGACTCCTATCTTCTAAGCATAGCTCCTGCTCCAACCAACTGCCAGTTATTTATAGATACTCTGTATCCTGGTTTCTGTCCCTGTTTCAAAGTAGGGTTTTTACCTCCTGGGGAATACTACTATATGGTCAAAATAATTGGTTGAATGCCAGAGAAAGACAGAGTTGGTAAAATGTTGAGTTTCTGAAATGTTGTTCACACAAATTGGCTCATCAGTTGTAACTGCAACAGGAAAAGCAGCTGTCTGAGTAAGCGACAACCCCACACTCCCCCGCCCCTTTCATCAAGTGTCATTTAGAAACAGATATCACAACCCCACACTCCCCCGCCCCTTTCTTCAAGTGTCATTTAGAAACAGATATCACAACCCCACACTCCCCCGCCCCTTTCTTCAAGTGTCATTTAGAAACAGATATCACAACCCCACACTCCCCCGCCCCTTTCTTCAAGTGTCATTTAGAAACAGATATCACAACCCCACACTCCCCCGCCCCTTTCTTCAAGTGTCATTTAGAAACAGATATCACAACCCCACACTCCCCCGCCCCTTTCTTCAAGTGTCATTTAGAAACAGATATCACAACCCCACACTCCCCCGCCCCTTTCTTCAAGTGTCATTTAGAAACAGATATCACAACCCCACACTCCCCCGCCCCTTTCTTCAAGTGTCATTTAGAAACAGATATCACAACCCCACACTCCCCCGCCCCTTTCTTCAAGTGTCATTTAGAAACAGATATCACAACCCCACACTCCCCCGCCCCTTTCTTCAAGTGTCATTTAGAAACAGATATCACAACCCCACACTCCCCCGCCCCTTTCTTCAAGTGTCATTTAGAAACAGATATCACAACCCCACACTCCCCCGCCCCTTTCTTCAAGTGTCAGTTAGAAACAGATATCACAATCTCACACTCATTTTGTCACTCAATCTTTTCTTTTTGATCTCCTGTATTATATTATCTGACTATAGTATATCCAAAACGATCTCTCTATTTACCAACATGCTCATACCCCCGAAACAGGAGTATAGAAACCGTAGGCTAGGGTTGAGCCGTCTAATCGTGGCTACCCATCTAATGGTGCATTGCAGTGCTTCAGTCTTCGATGGCCTATCTATCCCAGGTGCTGTGAGGCAACGAAGCACCTGGTTTGGGACAGAACATGTCTCTATTGTCATGCTAAAACAGAACAGCCCTTCCATGGTTAAGGTGCCCTTGGCTGTCTCAACAGTCGTTTGGGTTTCAGGTTGCAGTGTGCATGCTAAAGAGAGCAGGGAGGGCTCTCCCTCTGTTTCTTCACCTGTTCAGAATTCACCAGACTCCTCACCCGTTACAAACAAATGCAGCCTCACACACACGTCTCACCACCACTGCCTTCATTCTGGCTGGAAAACAAGTCTCTTCTTTTCTCTCTATTAGACCTCTTAATTACTTGAGGTAACGCACGAGATGCTAGATTGTGTATAGAATAGCTGATATGTTGCGTGAAATCAAGAAATCTGTCGCAGGAAGATTTTTAAAATAATAGTTTATACACCGCAAGTTGTCCACAACTAAGCCCAAAAATAGATATTGTATTTGAAACTAACAACAATTTCATACCTTAATTGAATTTAGATGATTTTAGAGTATTTTGTTGTCCAATAACAAAAATCCTAGAAACTTTAGGTCGGCCAAATAAAACAATTCCCCTGTTGCCAACCAATGCTATAGGTTGTCTGTTGAAAAGATGTGAAAGGAAAAGGGACCACCTTTTCTTTGTGCATTTTAATGAGTGTTTTGTATATACTCTCCCTTGTAACTTATACGAATTGCACTGATCACATATCTAATCAGCTCAAATACAATATTGAAAATATGAGCGTTGTAAATGTCCGTCTGTGGCTGTTAGTGCGAGCAGAGCGATTGCAGTGTCATGGGGAGTGGCTGGCAGGCATGCTGTTGTCGGTGGGGTCTGCAGTGCGAGGGATGGATGGAATGGCAGGGAGTTTTTGCCTCATTACATAGGCTAAGACTAGAGGGGAGGCCGAGCGAGCGGTCCTGCTGGTACCACAGACAAACCCCATTGTTCCACATTCACCCAATGGTCTATGTAGCCTAAGCTTAAGCGCTTGACTGATATCTCTGATGCCTTGACCAAGGTATGTTTTAGGCGCCATCTTTTATGAATTGTAACATTTCTTTAGGTATTGTAGAATGTAAGTTTTGTCAAAACCCTACATTACCAGTTAATCGGTCCATTCCAGCACTTCTTGTGACACATTTACCTCCAGAGAACAAAAAATATAACTGCTCATAACAGTAAATCACTAAATAGGCCTTAGGAAACTCACTGGGTTCGATTGATAATGGATATTTCCTTCCATCACCTTGTAGAAATATCATTCAAACCCCATTCCTCTCCTCAAACAAACCCAGTCTGGAGAGGCCAGGCTTTTAGAGTTGACTGTTTCAGTTTACACTCCCAAATCACTGCAGTCTGTTTTCCTTCTGTTGGCCAGCCAGGGAAGCCAGCCCCCTCCCTCCTTTCCCCTTCCTACCTAGTCAGGAGAAGTTTCCAGAGGATAGAAAACTCCCTTCCCAAAGGTTGCTCAGACTCTGCAGTGCCACCGTGCTGCTCTACTGTTGCCATGGGTTACCTGCCTTGTTCAAAACATCATTTATTCAGGAATGTGCTACGGACACAGAGGGAGGTAGAGAGATGGCAGACTGGAGGTTAACCCTGCGTGTGCTGGACTGACAATGTTTTCTCCTTACAGATTCTCTCTATTTTTTTGTTAATTTGCGTTGTGCCTCTATTCAGTACTTTTTCTTTGCATCGAATATAATCTTGCATGCTTTTGTAACCTTACATTAGTGGAGGAAATTCTACATTACCCGAATAGCAACAAAACAATGTCCAAGCCATGCATGTATGTATGTATTCGGTGCATATGATCAAAGTATATGTAACATATTGCAGATTGTTTAGAAATGCACAAACATCAGAGTTCCCCTTTGAAATCCCATCTCCCTTTTATTCTCCTAGAAACAAGCAAAATACTTTCATCTGGTCAAGGCTCGAGCATGTTGTTTTTGGAGGGAGGGGAGTGTGTGTGTGTGTGTGTGAGGAAAGGGTTATTCCCATTTTGTTTTCCCTCTGTATCTTTCAAAGCCCAGCTCTTTATAGATGGTGATGTCAGCACTATCTTCCACAGCCCTGGGCCTCCAACAGATAATAATGTATGCAATCTCAAACATTCCTCTCTGGCGAATGAGCTGCTGGTAGCTGCAGGCGTGTGCCTCCCCCCCGCCTTCAACTCCTTTCTGCAGAAGCACAGCTTCAAGCCGCAGCGCGGTGAGGAATTGATTTGCCCTTTGCCCTTTTTCATTCCCACTTTTTTCCCCCTTCGTCCTTCCTCTTTATTTCTCAGAAAATAAAATAGAGCAGGAAAGGAAAGGCTGAGGATGTTTTATTGTGATCTCGTTTTAGGGCGTCTTGTCTCTTCACTCACTTGTTTTGATAGTTAGCTGGACAAAAATCCAATGTTGAATGTAGATTATCTTTGTGTTTATCACCTTTGAAGGCTGATCTGGAACATATTTTATGCTGTCAATAATATATGTATTGTTTGCACTAGTGTCATCATTTAATGTCTGTCAAAATGCTGCTCTTATCAAATTCATGTTTTAAATTGATTGGCAGAAATAGTTTATGTACTCTTAAAAATAAATGCCTCTGGTTTCCAGGGCTGATACACTTTGTGTGCAAGAAGTTTCGGTTTCTCAAATAATTCCAAAACATTGGCATTCCAAGGCCCTCCCCCCTGGAGAAGAAGCCTAGTGCAGCCTTTATTAAGTGTCCCGCCAAAGCATAGAGGGGTCCCCCTGTTAAGTGGGGCACAAATAGAGAGGTGTTGTTTTTGGAGAGCTAGACACTGACAATAAGGTCAGCTGCGTTCTCCTCTGTAGTAGCAGATGCTAGCCATTTCAGATTTGATCTGTTTCTCTCCACCCTGGCTGAATTTAGTCATATTATACCCTTTATAGCTCAGTGCAGCATTTCCTCCTCATAGTTTTAGAGCTGTCGGTAATTTTTCTGTCATGTTGAATGTGAGGAAACTGGAGTAGGGAAGGGGTTAACTTCCTCCTCAACACTCTGGGCTAGTACAGCCACTGCAGTCCCTGGCATGCAGGCTGGAGAAATTTAGCTCTTTCATTCCCTGGCTTGTTTACACCAGGATGTGGCAGCCATTTTAGGCTGCTGTCACAAGCAAGGGAAGGGGCGCTGCACCACGTGCGGCTCGGGTTTCTCCCCAGCCCTCCAAGAGCACAGAGTTCAGACGGCAGACTGCCATGAACATTAGCTTCTACTGAGGCCCACTGTTCCTACAACATTCTTCCCACAGATGAGAATGCTCTGTACGTTCATCGCTCATGGATACAACGCTATGCCTCCCTTCTTCCTGCACGCTCCCTTTCTCTCTAACCTTTTGTATGACATTTTTTGTTTGCATTATTTTTCTCTGCACAGATTTCTTGGAATATAAGCCTCTCCCTTTGTCTTTTGTTTAGACATATTTAGAAAGGCTTGCATGTGACTGAAAGCACATGCTCCAAGCCGGGGGAGTCAGTCGACTGTTTCAAGGCATCCTTTGTCTCTGTCCTTGACTGATCTAACATTGTGATTACAACCACAGATTGAAAATGGTTAACACGATGAACACAGTATTCCCCTTGTTTACGATAACTTTACTCTCATTGGGAATGAAAGACACAGTGAGTCATGTATTTGAAGTCGGATATCTGCAACATGGGGCAGGATAAGTAGGATGGAGCCTCGGACTAGTTTTTACATCAAGTAGGTAGGTAGGCCTAAATGTCACCACAATTATCTTTAGCATTGACAACAACAGCTGAGGAGAGAGGAAGCTAACAGCTCTGTGCCTCCTCTGGCATAGCAGCATTTCCATATCTAAGGCCAGGCCTCAGTGGCTTTTTGTTGACATTTAGAATGGTCTCTCTTGAGGAGTTTCCTCTGGCACCCTCCTGATCTTTCCCTCTCCCTGTTTGCTGTGAATTATCAATGGGGGACGGCTCCCTGTGAAAGCAGCCTTCTAAGGGCAACAACAACCCCCAACACAATCCACACTGACTCACTGACCGCCTTTTCTTCAGCGCTGTCTAGTTCAGTGCTTTGGTTTTGTATATTGCAACAGTCCTAGGAATGTATTGAGCCATGCTACCACTACAGTGCGAGACCCCTTTCCCTAGCCCAAACAAACAGCATATCATCATAGAAAGTGTTTATGTAGTGTTTGCAAAACATTACATGGAGATAAGGGATTGGAGATTGAATGGGATCATACCTGCATCCAACCCATAACAGCCAGCCTGGGCCTACTGTGATAAGTATTTTGACAGACTGTAGGGGATGGGAGCCTGTGTACTGTGTTGCCAGATTCTATTGACACTTTCCTGTCTTCTCAGATCCAATAGGCTATGGAACCCCCCCACACTGTGAGAGTGTGTTGCTCTCCTGCATACGTGTACACTGTAGCAAAGCTGCAGTCACCTCCCTCGAGTCCTTCGTCAGTCATCACCTGTGTAAAGTGTGGATCGTTCACTCTCTCTCCCAGCTTTTAGCCCTCCACCCGTCTGTTGTGTGAATGGGACTGTGATGGCTCATCCTAATTAAGAGGTGCTGTAGCTAGCTGCCGGTGTTGTTTCGCTACTGTCAAACAGCAATGGCAGACTTCCTCTCAGACTTCCTCATACAGCTAACAAAAGTATTTGAAAAGGAACGTTTCAGTGATCCCTGTGGGGTTACTGTCATCTACTAATAAGTACAGCAATGAGCTACTTTACATAGAATTTAGTTCAGAAAGATGCTGTTGCTCCTCTTCACAAATATTTTTTTATTCAGACCTTAGTTGGATTATTTCTTGGTTTCATATAAATGTGTATTAAAGAATGGTGTAGTTTGGGGCTTGCTACTATGGGGATAACAGGATTGGGGCTGACAGTGGAACATAATGTATTCAAAGACTCTCAATGTGTTCAAGCAGCAATAGTCTTGGACAGCCTGGACTGCCCCCTCAGTGCCAAAAACATATGGCCTTTTATATGATAGACAAAAAGCCATACCTTCCCTGTCCAGTTAATAAAGACTGTAGCCTGCTCTGTTCTGCAGCAGTCAGCAGTATAGTCTAGTAGTGCCTGAGCCCCTCTCCTTCCCCCTTCACAGGTGCACTACTCCGCTACTAAGGAAATTAGATGGTTGTTGGTTTCGTATGAGTGAGCTGCAACTTTCCCTAGAGGTCAATATACAGCATGCCGTTATATGCTGATATGGTTCTGTACAGATCTGCTAACAAATTAAATATGTACTTAGTAAATAGTAATTTCATGCATGGTGATGTGTCTTAGTAAATAGTAATTTCATGCATGGTGATTTTCTGTATTTCTGACATGATGTTGGAATACTCTGCCAATTTGGACAGAACTGTATTATGTAATCATAATGATAATTTATGACTGATGGAAGTGCCAGTTGACGTCTATCACCAAGAGTACTTGGCAGTTAGGTAACTTGTTATATACCCGGTACATAACTAGTTACCTAACTGCCAAGTATTACCACCTATATACAGCATGTGGTTATTTTGATTGCAATGATTGCTTTTCAACGAACATGCCATTATTGAATTCCATTTTCTGAATGAAAGCATTAACATTTTACTTCTAAAAAAAAATTACACTCATGCATGTGCACACACACACTTACTATTTTAAATCAAGACAAAGGGTATATCTAGCCTCCTCCCTTCCTCCTGCAGTAACCCCCAGCTACCTGCAGTAAACAGAATGTCGTCTCTGTCATGAACTGTTGCACGCTAACCTAACCAAGCCATTGTACCGCTGCCACCAGATGCATGTTACCATGACGACGGAGCCATCGGTTGACGCTGATTGGATGGCATGGATGTGTTTCCTTCCCCCTTCCCGCCTGAATACTCTCCAAAGGATTGTATTTTTCTACTGCCCTCCAGAATGTATTTGATTGACAAGTTGAATGATAGTCAGAGCTCACAGGTGCAGACTATCTTTCAGAGTCGTTTAAAAACCTGATTACCACAGCACCTGATTATAATGGCGGTTTTGTGATTGATTCTGAATATGAAACATGAATAGTTTAGTGTGCTGCTCTAGCCTGATAGGAGAGGAATGACAATGGAGCCTAGTGGTAGGTCTATTTATGTTATGTGAATGCATAAGTCATAACCCACAGCAATTAGAGCCTCTGTTTTAATAAACATCTGACCTGATCATTTCTCTACATACTTCAGTTGAGAAAGTATCTATGTATTTCAGCTGTACCCAGATGTAAAAGACATTGCAGAAATACGTTTTAAATGAACACGGTGCTTCCCTAGTTTACAACAGGAAACAAGGGCTGTTTCCCAAATGGCACCATAGTCTCAATATAGTGCTCATGGGCCCTTCTCAAAACTAGTGCACTATACCGTATATGTATTTACAGTTTTTAAATGTAACCTTTATTAAACTAGGTAAGTCAGTTAAGAATACATTCTTATTTACAATGATGTCCTACCCTAGAGTTGGCAGGTAGCCTAGTGGATAGAGCGTTGGGCCAGTAACCGAAAGGTTGCTGTTTCGAATCCCCGAGCTGACGTTCTGCCCCTGAGCAAGGCAGGGGTTGGGTTAAATGCGGAAGACACATTTCAGTTGAAGGTAGTCAGTTGTACAACTGACTAGGTATTCCCTTTTTCTCTATAGAAGGGGTAGTGTGCCATTTGTGTCTTATTTAGTCTTTTCCTGAATTAAAATAGTCATTGCTCATCTGAGGTCATGTTTCAGATTCATGAGGCTCATTCATTCACGTCTAAAATGCTGCTAGCCAGCGTATTGAGTGTTCATCATTTCACTGACGCTGTCAACACAGCCTGTGTATACTGCCATGAGGACTCTTACTGGCCATTCTATGGTAGTGCGTCCAGCCACGACGCATCCAGCGAGTCTGCTGCCTTCAGCCTGTCTGTCGTCTGTGCTGCCTCCCCCTCAGTGTGATTTAATGGAGCTCCATTCTCCCCGTCTGCCTTTCCCTCTGTGGACCACTGCTCACCCCCCACAGGATGCACTCTGTTTACCTGAAGACAGGGCACACGTTTACTCTCAGGTTTTAAAAGGCAAGAGACATGTCCCTCAGTGAACTTTCAAAGTTTCTGTGGTATACCTGCTGTATTCTCTCCATCCAGCTTTGTCCGCTATACGTCATAAACCATGTGTCTTGAATGCCGTTGTAGAAAACTGATTGACAGTTTTAAAAGTAAATAGTGGCTAGTCATAAAGCACGACTGCCTGCCTGGAATTTCTGACTCTCTGTGGGTGTGTCTGGTCTGTCCTGTCTGTGTACACGTCACAGGAGCCTGCTGAGGGAAGTACAGCTCATAATAATGTCTGGAACGGAGCGAATGGAATGGCATCAAATGCATGGAAACCATGGAAACCATGTGTTGGATGTATCTGATACCATTCCACTGATAGCGCTCCAGCCATTACCACAAGCCCGTCTTCCTCAATTAAGGTGCCAACAACCTCCTGTGGTACACATCATCATCTGTCCCCAATGTGTTGGTGGGTGTGCAGAGGAACACTGTGACTGACATAAACACTGGTACATTCCAAATCCCTGACCCGGCCCTGTCCATTCTGCTAGTCATGTTGACAGAGCTGTGGTTCAGGATAATGTTGGCCCAGTTCTGCAGGAGAGACCAAAGCAGAGCGCCAAACAGCACTGGTCTGTTTGAGTTTGTTTGGTTAACAGACTCTTAGGTTACCCAAGTGGAGAGAGGACTGGCTTGAGTTTCTAAAGATATTAGGTGTGTTATGATGATGAATGAGGTTGTGGAGGAAATGGTGTCGTATGGTGCATTAAGTTTGTTGGAACCTCTCCAGCTTGCTGATAATAATAATAAATTGAAGTTTGACTTTGAGTCCCTGGTGGTAATTTCCACGACAACTGTATGGCTCAGAAATCATTTGTAGCCTTATTGCCTGGATCAGAAGAGAAAGAGCAAACAAAAGGATAGATGGCAGTCTGGTTGCTGCTGCTGCGTCTTGTTCTGGGCTGCTGCCCCCCCCCCAGCCTCAGTCAGTCAATGTGAGTGGTCTGCTTTGCGCGTCTCCTCTGGTCTGCACTGCTCTGTTCTCTGTGTGGGGGAGGAGGAGCCAGCCAATGTCATTTTGATGTGGCGAGCAGGGATGACATGGGCAGAAATAGCCCCCCGCTTCCTCATTTAGCCGCTTGGTCCCAGTCTGCCCCAAACCCACTTTGTTGTTTACGTCTCCTCAGCCAATCACAGCCAGCTCTGTTGCTAGGTAATGGCTCCATGGCCTCGCCATCGAGCTATGCTAATATGCTGTTGCTGCCACTGCTGAATCCCCTCTGTGATGTTGAAGACTAGGAGATGCCTCTTACATGGAAAATAGTGTTTGTCTCTCTGAGAGGAGAGGAAATTGAAATGCAGGAGAGAGGATGACATGTCGAGATGGAGAAAAACAAGGCGGGACTGACAGACAGATGGAATTAAACATACCTTTATATCCTCACGTCCATCGACTGAACCACAGCACTTGATCATAGGACGAACACCTTTGGATAGATGGATGGGTGTATTTTTACCAGTCTGGTAGTGCAGGCCAGGGCACAGGGCTGTAAAGACAGAGACTCACTGTGGTATGAAGACATTCATTGAGGAGTGTGCTTTCCAGTTTGCAGTAGATATGATGTATTTTAGAGCGTATCTGGCTCTGCAGCGTTCAGGTCTGTGTTCAGTTCCACTCCCTGTAATGTGTGATATAACTTTGCCTGCCATACCCGGCCAGTCACATTCCCAGACAGCCTGTTAAATACTGCAGGTCCTTTTACAAGCAGGCAGGCCTCTCCTTCACTATTTTAGGCAGTTAGAAATGCAAATAGACAATTCTCATTTTGTCTAGCTAACTCTATCTGTACCATAATATTGTAGGTAAATTAGACACATGGCCTAGCACAGAAATCAAAGTTTATTGGTCATGGGCCTCCCGAGTGGCGCAGCTTTCTAAGGCACTGCATCGCAGTGCTTGAGGCGTCACTACAGACCTGAGTTCGATCCCAGGCTGTGTCACAGCCGGCTGTGACCGGGAGACCCATGAGGCGGCACACAATTGGCCCAGCGTTGTCCGGGTTAGGGGAGAGTTTGGCCGGCCAGGATATCCTTGTCCCATCGCGCTCTAGTGACTCCAAGCTGACTTCGGTCACCAGCTGGGCGGTGTTTCCTCCGACACATTGGTGTGTCTGGCTTCCGGGTTAAGCGAGCAGTGTGTCCAGAAGCAGTGCGGCTTGGCAGGGTCGGAGGACGCATGCCTCTCTTCATGCCTCACCTCTCCTGAGTCCGTAGGGGAGTTGTAGCGATGGAACAAAAAATCATAAAAAGTAAAGAAAAACACACAAAATACATTTTATTGGTCACGTTCACAGAATACAGGTGTAAATGGTACAGTGAAATGCTTACTTGTTAACTTTCCTCAACAATTCGGCTCAATATCAATCATGAATCAAATGCCAAGAATACAAAAAAATAACTAGTATCATTGGTTGTTGTAATTAATACACACATGGATTTACTTGGACTTCTAAAAGATACTCATCAGTATTATTAGCTATCAGGCATTGAGAAGGATGCACTTACAATATTCATACATTCAATTGGAAAGGGATGGGGGTTGATACTCTGTCAGGAGGCCATTTTGTAATTTTCTATATTTTGTAACTTTCTGCACAAGGCACCTAAGGACCTAGCTGCACAATGTGGACGGATGGAAAGGGTTCAGATTCAAAGATGTGGCATGCGATAAGAATTCTCATTTTGATGCCTTCCGTGAGTGTGTTTATATTTAGGAAGAGGAAGGAGCACATTAGGCCCGCTGCATAATTCAAGCCTCTTTATCCAGCAGCACAGCAGAATGCTTAGTTGGGACTTTCAGCCTCGGGAGAGATGAACTAAATCAAAATGTTCTATGAATAAGTAGCATTATGCCAGGAGGGCAGGCAGGCAGAGGGAGGGAGGCTGGGGAAATGACAGGCACCATGTCCAAATGACTGACTGACTGGCTGCCTGCCTGCTTGCCATCCACCAGAATAAATAAGCCCTCGAAAAACATAAATATGTATGGCCAGCCAGCATCCATCCGTCTACAGCCCCCATTGTTATTAGAAAAGGACCTTTACATTAATCAAAAAATACATGAGCTTTGTATTAACACAGATAAATATTAATGAGGACGCATCCATTGGGCGGATGGACGGATGCGCTTTAGTAACAAATGTGTGTGTGGTGCTGTGAGCGTCTGAGCGCTGGGCTAGGATGAGGGGAGGAGTGTGTGGTCAGAACACACTAGTGAGTTGAATCTTAATGCACCCAAATACCTTTTTCTTCTATGGTTTTCTCTTCCTGCCTCCTCGGACCCACAGTCTCTCTCTCTCTCTGTTTCAGGCTTGATTCTATATCAAACCACCAGGCAAGGTAGATATTTATGGCATTGAATGTGTCATCGCACTACATTAATGGATGAGTGACTACTGTACAACACTGATTTTATCAGGAATTACTGAGAAGAATGGCAGAATAATGATTGCTGCACCGATTGAACAGGGTTTCTGTAGGTTGTTATTATTGGTGTGTGTGTGTGTGAGAGAGCGAGAGAGAGAGAGAGTCCTCAGTATGAGGCAACAGCCTAGAGATCCCACATGCTGCGTTGTTCCCCTGGGATACTGTTGCTATGTTGAGCGTCATGAATTTATACAGTGACCTTGACAAAAACATTGATTTGACTTCCTTCCTTTTGCATCGTTATCACAAAAATACTAACTGTGTGTGTATAGGATGGAACACTATGGTCATATGACTTTATATGACTTACTCAAAACACCTAGACAGTTTTCCAATACTAAGTGTGGTGGTACTTTAGTCAGCCTTCTGTGTGTGTAACATATATACTTTCTGGTTTTCATTGTATAAAGGAGGGAAATAAATCACCTTCCAACCACCCTAGTGGTTCTTACGAGGTTTATACATAGTGCCATTGTGAACATGTTGGATTTAGGTTTGAGGGCGATGATTGAAAGACGTGTTTTCGTGGTTATTGGATTCAGCCAATTCTGCCTTTTTCAGGACCGTCAAGCTCCAACACAGCACAGACAAATCCAGGGAAATTGCTTTTAAATTACATTGGGAGGGTTGCTTCTAAGAAACCCTTATTTTTATCAGTGCATGGAAAAAAATGAATATAACCATTCATGGTATCCAATTTCACTTTGCCCGGAGATCTAGTGGGTGAAGGAAATGTGGTCAAGGTACTTCTTATTCCAGACTCAACCAGAATAATTTTTCGAAACCAAATCCAGGTTTTTTTTAATGTCATAATGAAACAGAAATGTTGAATAGTTTTGACTACAAAGCCAGGGTGACATCAGGCTGAGCAAGCCTAGACCACACCACCAATGAGTGTGAATGGGCTTTTCTCGCCCCGACCAGGGATCAACACTGATCTGGAGGAGTGTCTGGCACTCCCAGACAGACCTTGGTTCAAATGCTATTACAAATCATTTCAAATACTTTATCTGTGCTTGATTGGCCTTGTCTGGCACAATAGACCCAATAGAATAGTCACAAACCTCGCCCATCTGGCATTAGAGGCTGACTAGAGCAAATGCTAAAAGTATGTGAACGATTTCAAATAGTTTTTGAACCCAGGTCTGCTCCCATTATAACTGCTGGGGCATCAGGTGGTCAATGTAAACTATGGCTATGAGGTCACATCTGGTAGACTGGGTATACTTGCACATAGAGGGGCTGGAATTCAAACATCTGCTGCTTGAAGATGACATTTAAATGCTGCGGCAGCCAGAGCAGGGGATGATAAGGTTTGGGATGGGGTAGGGACGGCCCAGGGTGACGGATGGTACAGCTTGAATCAACAGAGCAGAGAGGGTGGAGGGTGAGGCCACCACCAGCAGGCGTCCTAATATGACTCTGGTATTGATTAGATAATAGCAGCTATTCTGGTGGGGATGGCAGGAATGACCACGTGTTGAAGGAATGGGAGGCAGGATGAAGAAGAGGCCAAAATAATAACAATGTTTGAGGGGGAGGGGGAGCGGTGTAGGATAACATTTGTAGCCGGCAAAGACCGATGTTTCGAGCTAGCCTACCGTTGGTATTATGTTCAGAGTCATTTGTGGTTCATTATTTGTTGAAGTCCTGTCACTGCTTTGTCATGGACATCCCTCTCACCTCACCCCCTTTCAACATGGGTCATAATTCTATCTAGACATTTCTGTCTAATGAATGGGATATGAATTGGCGCGACACCTCTGTTCTGCACTCACAAAGAGAGAGACGTTTGAAACTATCTGTTCACCATGGCGACGGAAGGGAAAGCGGTTGGAATTCTCTCCTCTACATCTTGCACCGTCCTCCATCCATCATCATCCCTACTTTTTCATCCCTTTTAGCTAAAGGTATTTCCCCCTCTTTCGTCCAGCAGATACCACCGTAGCAATGTGTTTGTGTGTGTGCGTTTCCCTCTGCAGGAGAGAAGGACGAGCTAGAGAAATAGACTGTGTTTGGTACAATGCAAGGAAGGTCTTACCTCCATACCAGAGAGAAAAACAGTGTATAACAATGAGATGAATATAAGGTGACGTTTACTAAGCTGCTGATAATAGTTATCAAGTGGATGAGTTTGTATGACTGAAACATGCAGTATTATCGAAGATCTCAGGCAACTCCAACCCGTCCATGATGTGTTCTATTATAAGACCTATATGTAATATTGCTCTGGTTTCCATATCGACCATCAACGATCAACATATAGATTTCCCATCACCTTATCAATGTTGCATCATTTCTCTACCTCCGTAATGATTTTATGATCAGTGTTTTACACACAGACATGGCTGCACACAGACATGTCAACAACATCTTGTAGGAAAAGATGTCCTCTCAAATGGTACCCTTTTCAAAAGTAGTGCACAAGCCTATATATGGCATAGGGTGCCACTTCAGATGCAGTCAGCCATCAAAAACAGTGCACTATAGGGAATAAGGTGCTATTTCAGACAGCCTGAGTAAATTGAACTATCTCTTCTATTTGAACCCACTTCCTATGGAAGGAGGGAGGAAAACATTTGCATACGGTGACCTCTAACAGGACGTTTTGTCTCTGCCTCCCCGTATCTCCACCCTAATCAATTTGAGAAAGATCAAAAAGGCTGGCATCAACAAGGCACACTCCCGCTCTTCAAATGGATTAGCTCCATTTGATACATCTTAAGGCTGATTGAAGACGTCTCACTGTGTGGAATGCATCAGCACTACCGGAGACACAGCATGACATTCTGCCTTCATGTTTATTTATTGGAACAGAACAGAACACCCCCAAAAGGGGAACCAACGCTTCTTCTTCCTAACTGTGTCTCCCTCAGAGGGCAGAACAGACATGAGGACCAAACATTATTGTGTGATTGACATTTAGAACATGTTCCACGTTGGTCCATAGATCTAATAGGCTGATGGTGGTCTGAGGTTAATGTTTACATTCTCGTTCTCATTGAAGATTCTACTGTATCATTTATGCATACATCTTCCTCAGTTGCTTACATAAATGTCAATGTGTATCATATTCCCACCCCACACTAAAAATCTGAATGCCAAATGATTCATTATTGTAAATCCCACACACTTGATCTGACGTGTATGGTTCAACCTCCATAGAGGACTTGGTATACTCGTAGAGATGCTGCCGTCCTAGCAGTACCTCTCTGTTTTTACCTGGACCCTAGAATTACATTCTCTTCCAGTGGAGTGTCAAGTACGCAATACCTGCCACTGCCATGCATCCCCAGTACACCCTGTCCTTTGTCAGTTTGAGTCAGAACCTTCCTGTTCTGTAAGGTTCTTTGAGATGCATCAAAGTAAGCACCCCCCCTACAGAATGACAGTGTGAGTGCAGGGGCAGTGGCCTAGGTATTGTATAAGACAGCACTGTGAATGTGTGGGGGGCTTAACAGTGAATAGTCCATGGTTGCTATATGTTGCGTGGTGCAACGCCTTTTTCTCCTCTGACAGCTGGCCGGATGATTGGCACCCCCCACGGCAGCCCTGTGCTCTATTAGTACACACACACACACACACACACACACACACACACACACACACACACACACACACACACACACACACACACACACACACACACACACACACACACACACACACACACACACACACACACACACACACACACACACACACACACACTGCCAAGAGGATGGATGCTGCCTCTGCATTGTGGGTGTGACCTTTGCCCTGTGATCACGGCTCAGTGGGAACCACACAGGTCAGCTAGCGTCTCTTCTTTTCTCGCTTCCTCTTATCCCTCTGTGAGATTCACTACATTAAAATGTGTATGTGTTCTCTATCCCTCTCTGAGATTCACTACATTAAAATGTGTATGTGTTCTCTATCCCTCTGTGAGATTCACTACATTAAAATGTGTATGTGTTCTCTATTCCTCTGTGAGATTCACTACATTAAAATGTGTATGTGTTCTCTATCCCTCTCTGAGATTCACTACATTAAAATGTGTATGTGTTCTCTATTCCTCTGTGAGATTCACTACATTAAAATGTGTATGTGTTCTCTATTCTTCTCTGAGATTCACTGCATTAAAATGTGTATGTGTTCTCTATCCCTCTCTGAGATTCACTACATTAAAATGTGTATGTGTTCTCTATCCCTCTGTGAGATTCACTACATTAAAATGTGTATGTGTTCTCTATCCCTCTGTGAGATTCACTACATTAAAATGTGTATGTGTTCTCTATCCCTCTGTGAGATTCACTACATTAAAATGTGTATGTGTTCTCTATTCCTCTGTGAGATTCACTACATTAAAATGTGTATGTGTTCTCTATTCCTCTCTGAGATTCACTACATTAAAATGTGTATGTGTTCTCTATCCCTCTCTGAGATTCACTACATTAAAATGTGTATGTGTTCTCTATCTCTCTGCACCATGTTCTCTGATTGTTTAGACTAGTCTTCCTCCCTGTTGGTCCTTCTGATGTAGTGATGAAGAGGGATTCATTGTGTAAATGTACAGTAAAAACATCCTCATCCTCTGTGCCAATATTGATACCTTCCTGGCTTCCTGGCTGTATCTGAGCCACAATGAAGGGACTATTTGGATACGTCCAAAATCACACCCTACTCCCTATATAGGAAAAGGTTCTGATCTCAGCAAAAGTAGGGTGCCATTTGGTACTTCACCTTTAAGTCTGTATTAAGCCAGAAGCAGTAAGAATATATCCATTGCCCCCTGTGAAACCATAGAGATGAAGGAGATTATATTTTTGCAACTTGACAAGATAAAAACAATACAGGGGCTCATTGTGCTTTCAATGGCGGTGCTTTTGAGTGACAGTTTTGTCAATTAACGGTATGTGGGTCTTTGCCTGCCTGTAGCACCCGACAGGGAAGAATAATAAGTGTATCTACTGTGGAAGGAGTCACTTTTGTATCATATTAAAATATGTTACTATGATGGTGTTACTATGGAAACTGTGTGAGTGTGTGTGTGTGTGTGTGTGTGTGTGTGTGTGTGTGTGTGTGTGTGTGTGTGTGTGTGTGTGTGTGTGTGTGTGTGTGTGTGTGTGTGTGTGTGTGTGTGTGTGTGTGTGTGTGTGTGTGTGTGTGTTTTTGCGTGGTGTTGTGTGTGTGTGTGTGTGTGTGTGTGTGTGTGTGTGTGTGTGTGTGTGTGTGTGTGTGTGTGTGTGTGTGTGTGTGTGTGTGTGTGTGTGTGTGTGTGTGTGTGTGTTTATTTGCATCAAAAGTGGGCAAGTCCAGCAATGTCGGAGCCATTGAGTTCATAGTCAGTAACACACGATGGATTGGAATCCCTATGCTATGAAAACAGTTCATTAGAACACACACACGGAGTGGGAATGAGCGGACTCTCTCAGATCCTCGCAGTCTGCTCATTATCGGCTCCATCCATGCCTGTGTAAATACAGCTCTCATCTCCAATACTAGACAGGTTTGATTTTCTCCCCATTACCGCTCATACGAAACTGAAATGTAAACAATGAAACTCACTGTACAGAAAAAGATCAGAAAGTTAATATATATTTTTATTTTATACACTAACAGCCTAATATTATTGAGTACAGTAACGTGCATACCAGAGTCTCAGCCATGCATGGCCTATCATAGGACAGCGAGACTCATTGACCTCTGAATAACCCTATGGGCTTTCCCCACCTTCCAAAGCAGGACTCACTCTCCTCAACCAGTCAATGCATTTGAAGTCTTTGATAGTTATGTGGCAATAACATTACGTAGGCTGCTTGGATGCTGTCCTATGTATGAGTCATGTTATTGGTGCTGTGCCACCACACTGGCCCTCTTCTCCAAACACTTCTCCAGGCCGGAAGGAAGGAAGGAGGAAAGCTGTCTCTCCTCTCCCACTCCTATTGGAGGAGCTGATCAAGCTCAGCGGGTACTTTCTGATTATAACAACATTGCAACCATTAACATAAAAAAGACAGGTAAGACATCAGCAAGAGGTCTCTGGAGTTCCCTCTGGGGTTAGAGAGCTGGTCACTGCAGCATTAGCGAAGCACAGCAACACGAAGCACCAAGGTATAAAAGGGGGTGGTCAACAGTCAGGCCTCCCATTATACTCTGGGGTTACTGAGTGACCCAGCTCAGCTGTGAAATGATCCAATGATATGCTTTAGGACCTTGGATGACTCAAGACAGAGATGCAGACCCCGCTGCTGGTGAGATGGACTCACTGAGAGGAACAATCAACAAATATCAATCTTATCAATAATACTGTATAAAGTGATTGTCCCTCCACTTTTTATAGCCTCCTTGAATAACCTCCACTGGTAGCAATATAATGAGAACAGAAGTTGTCCGAGAACAGAGCCTTGAGGAACTCTGAACTACTGTCTAACCATTTTCCTTTCCCCTAGAAGATAATTAAGGTCAAGAGAAAAACTGTCAACTGCCGTAGGGCCTCACAATGACTTTCCCATTACACCACTTCTGTGTGGCCTTTTCCATTTACTTTCCTTTTGTATTGTAATGCACCAAGTCTATAAGCTGCTATTGCTGGCGCTGCTCAGTTCCCCCTAAATCTATTATTGGCATATTGGAGACATTGAGACTGGAGAATGAGATTATCCCTCTACCCACATATTGCTCTGGACGACGGGAGACAGACACACACACACACACAGACACACACGCACGCACGCACGCACGCACGCACGCACGCACGCACGCACGCACGCACACACACACACACACACACACACACACACACACACACACACACACACACACACAGAGAGAGAGAGCCATCAGGACGTTTCCTGTTTCCCTAAGTGGGCCAATGTCATCCTCTCGACAGTGTTTAGCTTTGGGAATGTGCTAATCTAATTGATGCCTTTACCACTGATGAAATCAAGCCAAGACACGAGTGTGTCTGGTATTTCAATGACCAAGACTGCAATTTGAGATTGTTTCTACCCCCTCTCCTCTCCTCTCCCCTTAATAAATTATAACACTTCTTCATCCTTACCCAACGAACACTTTGCCACGGCCGCCCGAAGCCTGTACCCATCTATAATACTCTGAGACCCGTTGCCGCGCCAACCAGGCATTGAGTTTCCAAGCACGCCTTTTCCGCCGCTGAAAAATTCCATCAGCTTAGAATAATGTAGCACACGGAAGATAACACATTAGCATATAATTGAAGATGCAGGGTGTGAATGCTCTGGTTTGCCGCTGTCGTGTCTGTGTGCTTGCGGGAATAGGAAGGTGTGCGTCTCTTTCTCTCTATCTCTCTCCTCAGAGCGGCCAGTGACACACAGGTCCCCTCACTGTGTGTCTGGATTACGTTGAATGCCTGTCATTATCACACTGTGAGACCAGGGCAGTTTTAGTGCTGCAGTTCATAATAATGGGGTTTAGTGGCAGGCATGATAATTGAATGGTCATCATGCTATGTTGTCACATGGCCAGATGGTCATACTATATAACGTGCTTTATGTATATGATGTGTAAATGCTTAGTGATGATTGAAATGTATGAGTCCAGCATTTCTGTGTCCCACAAATGATCGAATTTGGCCTCTTACAACCAGATCAGATCCTCTAATATGATTTTGAGTAGGAAAAGCATGTTCACGTGGCACTCAAAGGGAGAGCCTGTGTTGTGTTCCTCTGTCCTTGTCGTCCAGCCTCGCGCTGCCTTTCCTGCTGCAGAGAGCACAGAGACCGTCAGAGAGATGGCATCCGCCAGGACCAGCAAAACCACAAGCAGCAGCAGAAAGCACCCCCCTCCTCTTCCTCCCTGCGTCTCCATGGTAGGTTTCCATAGCAACCCCTGCCTGCCACTGCAGTGCCAGCTTTACGAGGTAGATTCTGTGTTGTACGGTCTGTGTTGCTATCCATCCATCCATAGCAAGCCACTGCCAAGCAGCAGACAGACACAATGCCACCATTGTATCCCTGCAATTTCAGCTGTGTTCCCACTTTATGGACAGAAACCAATAAATCAGTGCTTTTGTTATCTCTTTTACAAATAGACTAAAGGAGAAAGAGGAGAAAGCACATTGGCTACAGAGAGAAAGAGTAATGATGACCATTGTCACATTGGTTGGTTGGTATCCGACCATCCTGTGCTAGCTTATTGATGTGCTGTATAGTCTACTCAATTCGATGAAGCTCATTGACATGCATTCTGATTAACGCTAGAATCCTTACTTGCTACATCCATTTCCGGACTTACACCTGCATGATGTATACCCATGTGGTTTGTTGAAGAATATAGCTTGTTGTATCCCATCAGAACCCAAAATAAAAAACCCAACATTGTTTTACTACAATGTTTGTAAAAAATGTAAATGTTTTACAAACACTGTTTAATATACTATAGCCTCAAAACATGCTTAAAACTAGAATGTTTATAGCATGGATGAATTCATCAGTTCTTGCATCCATAGCTCTGTCTCTACATTTTAGATTGGTTACATTTCTCCAGGTCCATCCCTCAGCTTTTTACCAAAACAGAGTCTTGTTGTCGCTTTGTTCTTTTTTTCAATTTAGGATTCTAGCTGTAAGAGTTTGGTATTATTGTCACAATGCCTGTTCTGTAAAGGTTCTGGGATTGACTTGGCATCAAGGAAATGACTACTTCCATACTGTAACTTGCCAGACTATTTCAGTTGCCACATGAAGTTCAAGACGGAATGACTGAGTTGCTATCAGCAGCACAGATGTGAAAAGCAAGGACGAACCTCATCCCTTTACTGCAGTGCACGGCTGCTGTGAAAATGCAATATCCACAGAAATGAACGAGACAAATACCTCCCTCACACACAAAAGGAGTTTATTGGTGTCTGATAAGTGTAAATTGTTTTGAAATGCCATTATTTGCGACAGCAACTTCAGAAAGCGTCAGGGACTGCACGACTCTGAAACAAACGACCCTCGGCTAGCTAACGACGGCAGGCAGGCTGTCGTCTGTTCCTCCCCACGCAGCCAGACAGGGCAGCCAGGCGCACTGATAGATTTATATAATATATATATATACGAGATGAGAAGGAAATGAGGGGAGGATGAAAGAAACAGACAAGATCTCTCAGCTGTACCAGCTATGCCTGCCTGCCTGGGCAGGGGAAGAAAGAAATGTTTCCTGATGTGTGGAGAGTGAGAGAGAAGAGATCTTCTATTCTATGGAATAGAATGTAACAGAACAGAATATTCTCTCCTGCTGCCGTCAGTCATTCTATAGTGACAGTAATCAAAGCCAGAATCAAACTTGAGTATAATGGTTTCTTTCAAACAGTTCTAGATCTTGTGACACCCAATATTTTACACCTCTTATGAATCTGATGAGTTTGACTATAACTTAGCCCAGCCGGCAAATGTTGAAATGGAACTAACCAAAGCCATATATTTGGATTTCTGTATATTTAGAATGTAATCTAGATATTTATTTAAATGTAGATATTTATTTCTAAATATGTGTCTTTGTGTGGAACAGTGTACGTATCATCTAAAGCTTTTCTTTCCCCCCCACAACAGTCTCAGGAAGCAGTGGCCATGGTCCTCCCTCCAGCCAGGCTGACCCCCACCCTGCTTCAGCCATGCCACTCCATATTTGAGGATGCTCAGAGGGTTCTCTGGAAGGTCTAATGACATGAGAATGTTTAACCCTCTCCTGCAACAGGTAACACACACATACGCTGTCTGGATCCATGATCTAACGTACCTCTCACTCACGCACACTTATGTGTTGGCACAGGATCAAAAATCTATGTTAAGGTCATATCTCCACTCTATCAACATATGTCACGATAATAAGGATTACTATTTTAATTAATGGCACCTTTCTCTCACTCAAA